>NC_060151.1:6518617-6574959 GCF_021292245.1 Micropterus dolomieu
TTGTCAATGCGAGGCCTTCTCCAGATGGGCTGAGCAGCTCAAGTTACACCGCATTTTTCAGTGCCCCCTCTATCCCACAGCCCCCCTGGCCCCTTTCTCCATCTCTCTCCTCTCTCTCTCTCTCTCTCACACACCCACCCACACACACACACACACACACTCTCTCTCTGCAACCTGTTCATCTCTGATATGGCTTCTCGACTGTGGCTCTTTCACGTGTCAAGGCTTGATTGATAATACTGCTGCTGGCTTCATTTGCTAGATGAAAGAAAAATAACAAGTTGCATATTTATAATTTTTCTTTTCTTTCTTGCAGGGCAAAAATCTGTAATCGCTTGATTTTGCTGGTGGCATTTCAAGGTGCTTTCTCTATTAGTCACCAAAGTCTTCTAGTTTTGTACAACTTTTGGAACCATATCACTTTGGTCAACGTGTCTCTCCAACACTACTGATTTAGAACGGCGGTGAATCGATGCAACTTTGTGAACACTCGTTATGTTTGTGCTAAATCTGAGCCTTGCGGTCGCCATCATGGTGTGGAACCAGTCCGCTTATAAGGTGCTTCGAGTCATGTTCATTTTTTTACCTTTTTTTAAAAATGATTTTTTTTTAAATAGCTGGTCTCATTCAACCACTAGAAAGGTGCATAATTGAAGGTTTCAACGCAGCATCTTCCTGCTGCCTAAGATATGTATTAACAATGACAAAAAAAAAAGAATCAAAAAGCTAATCCAAATTCAATTATAAAAAAATAAATAGATAGAAACAAGGATTACAAACAAACCTGCCTATACTAGCAGTCCTATTGGTCATCTCCCTCGCCTAAGTCCTAAAAAAAAGGGGTTCCCTTGAGTACTCCTCCTCACCTCCAACCAAGGTTGACTTGTCACTGACTGCCCCCCCCCCCTCCCCGCCCCACAGGAGAACAACTCCCTGACCTCAGCACAGCCCAGAGCCCCGTGGTGTAACTTGTTCACTTACATTAGCTGCTGAGTGGAGAAGCTGAAGAAGATGGGTATGGTAATACAATGTGAAGCGTACAGACAAGAATAACATGTGAGCTAACTGCATTCTGCTCAGACAAAAAAAATCTTTGCGTATTGTTTTTTTTTTTTTTAAAACCCCGCCGTTCAGAGAAAGGGAGAAAAGGAAGGGGGGGGGGGGGGGGGGGGGGGGGGGGGTTACGCGGCTACAGACTACTCCAGTGTCCAAGATAGACAGAAGACAAGATACAGAGGAAGAGAAGCAAGACAGAAAATATGTTTTTGTTTTTTTTGGGTGTTTTTTTATGCTTTTCATAATTATTCAACAATAAAAAGAGGAACTAAATCACACCAATTTCCTTTAGTACTATGTATACTGCTTTAAAAAGCTTGAAGAAGAGGAAGCGAAAGATATAGAAGTATGAAGGAGGGGACTTTTTTTATCTTTTGAGATGGGCACTCAGGATTACAAGATGGAATCTGTGAACAAAAGGCACTTTTTAGGGACAACCTTTAAGATGCTCTGAGTCTAAAACACTACATCACCAAACAAATATTTATACTCATTTACAGTGGGAGATGGGGATTCGGGAAGGTTGGGAGGTGGTGGGGGAGGGGGTTCTCTTGAATCTATGACAGCAGACCAGCTGAGCAGACAGAGGCCGCTTATTCCCTCTCGCTGAACCAACTAGACATTTACACCAACATCAGCTTTCTTTTTCTTTCTTTGCAACGGGAATCCATATTTGTGCATCTCCCAAATTGGGGAAGATCTTGTCTTTGTCCCAAATTAGGATCACTGGAAAGAAATTTGCATTTAACAAGATGTTTTTTTTCTCTCCTAGACTTTTTCCTCTGCTATGGTGTAAAGGTTGGAGGGGGGGTCGGGGGTGGGGGGGGGGAATGCCTTTTGTCACGACAACCTTTTCATACAATGAACCCCTCCCCCCACGGTAAATACAAAAAGAGAAATAGAATAATGCATGTTTTCCTAAAATTGTCTTTTATGATAACACTTAATTTCGTTTATTAGTATTTATGTATAATAGAGATTGAATGTACTTTATTCTTTACGAAAGCACCAGTTTTCATAGTGATATATATTTTATGAGTTGCAAAATTGTTCCTTCAGCCCTCCCACATTCTGAAAACAAATCATTAGAAATTAAGTTTTTTTTTTCTTTAAAAAAAGTGATAATAGGAAAAACAAGAAACAAAAAGGAAATTAAAAACAATTTCCCCAAAACTTACTTACAGAGATTGGGATTCTTTTCTCGCTGCCCTTGTATTTAGAGTCCCAGAGCACATGGACTTGAAAAACGACAAAAAAAAAAAAATCTTAGGAGGGGTTTTCCCTCTTTTCTCGTGACACCCTCAGACAATCGCTAACAAACAAACACAATTCCTCTACCAAGGCATTGCACATGGCTCAATCAACATACATCATTTAGTTTCAAGAACAATACTTTCCATCAAAACAAGAAAGAAAACAACAAAACCTAATCTGTTCTTTTTTTCCCCTCAACTACATTATCATCACTGTCTATGTATCTATTGTTGTGTTTGCCGTGGATTTTCTTTTAAGTCATTTAACATGAGTGTGGGTTTAGAGACTTGAGCTCTAAATCAGCGGATGATTTTGAGATGCATCCTATGACTGTGCGATGTACGCCATGCTTCAAAAAATAACTAGACTGCCACAGAGCTTATCTTGCAAATAAAAAAAAATGTATATATCTATAAATATATATGTGTATTATATATAAAGATGCTTGCGATTATCTAGTGAGCTGTCACTGTTTTTTCCCCCTCTCCTGACATAAATTTTTCACCATTCGCTATAGCTTATATGTGAGAAAAAGAACCTGAATTCATGTTTGACAAATTGCATAATGGGAATACAGAGGCACTTCCATAGATTAGAAAAGAAATCACCTTAGCCATCGTTAATGTCTTACTCAGCAGAGCTAGTTCTCTCTACGAAGCTGATGAGATGGTCGCCAGTCGGTTGGCCAACTATGTTGTGTTTCCCTGCAGTGAAGAACGTGGCCAGGCAGTCCAGTTATTTTGTGAGGTTGGATGGGGTGATTTAAATTCAACTTTTAACAGGAAATAACTGAATCAGTCAGAATGTGCATGGGCTAATGATATAAAACGATTCAAAGCATAAAGGCCTCCTCAGATTGTCTATTTTTAAGACTTCCCTTTGAATTCAGTCGGACACAGGGGACGTGTTTGCACTAATAGTGAGTGGTCTTTATAAGTCTGTGTGTGTTTAAGGAGTGGCGATCTGTGCTCTACTTTTGTTTCCATCACAGTGCTACATCCACTGATTTGAAACACTAAGTGGTGGAAACTCGCTTGGTTGGCTGGCATGATTGTTTTAGTGCAGTTTTGATCATTAAGGGCTCATCGATTCACAATAGCTAGCGGGGAGTGCTGGTGTGTGTTTGTTGGGGCGGGGGGGGGCGGGGGGGGGGGGGGGGGTCACCATAGCAACCGATATCCTTTACCTGATCTTGTGCACCGAAACAAAAATGGGCACATGGGCATTCCTCCTACTGCTAGCCTTAGAGGCCCTCATTCTCTCTCCGAAAACAGCCAGATATGTCACATATTCATTTTGCTCCACAGTGTGGCTCCCTCTGCTCTTGGAGCAGCGGCCCGTCTGGGAGTGTAAACAACAGGGTAAACTTTAGGGAGACAGAAAGAAGAGCTGTTCTCTCTTTTACTCTGGGTCCCACCTTCAGCAACCTTCCCTCCTTCACTCATATATCACCACCGGTCACCAGCTGTACCTGGGTCAAACAGTAGATGTGGCGTGAAGTATTTTAGCTTTTTGTAGACCTGTATGGTTCAGCAGGCAAGTTCCCAGAAAATAAGCTTCCTGTGATTGTCAAAACCCTGCATTGTGTGGTCTTCCGGTACAGTATGTGGAAAGTAGTTTTATCTGGCACTGACGACAAACAAACCACGTCGCAGTTTGACGTTTTCGGAAAATATTCTTATTCGCTTTCTTGCCGAGAGTTAGACAAGAGGATTGACACTACTCTCATGTCTGTCCGTTAAAGATGAAGGAGCTGTGTAGTTAGCTTAGCTAAAAAACTGGAAACAGGGAAACAGCTAGCATAGCTCTTTTCAAAGGTAACAAAATCTGCCTACCAGCTCTTCTAAGGCTGTGCAACTGTGTTGCAAGCATCATTATCATTTAAACACTTCAGTTCTTGTACATAAAAAAAACAAACAATATGTTAACATAATTAACATCAGGTTTAGAGGTGTTGGTTTGCAGATTTTGTCACCTACGAAAAGAGCCAGACTAGCTGTTTCCCCCCAGTTTCCAGCCTTTATGCTAAGCTAAGCTAACTGGCTGCTTGTGGTAGCTTCTGATTCAACGTGCAGAGATGAGAGTGGCATCAATCTTGTCATCTCACTCTCGGCAGGAAAGCGTATTTCCCCAAATGTCAAACTGTTCGCATGTACTATGTGATCCAGGTCAGCTAACCACCCTGTGTACGCCGCATCAACATCCCAACTCTTACTGTGTTTCTCTATAAGGTGCTGTCATTCAAATACAAAACAATTATAAAATAGTACAAATCCAAAAGGAATAAAATCAAATAAGAGAACACACAAGCGATAACAAAATCATTCATCTACATCACAAGAGGGCAAAGGGGGAACCAATAGCTGCGGCCTATCGTTGTGACAACTGTCAGTAACGATGTACTCACACTGGGATTTTCAGTGTGTGTGTGATGTTTGGATATCTAATCAAATAGGTAGCGAGAGTTCACTGGGCTTACTGTATGCATATAAAATAAAAATATGATAACACAACACCACCACCTATGAATACTACAATCTAAAAGGTCTGACTGGGCAACTGTGTGTGTTTTCAATATACATGCTGTGGTCATGGCACAAATCGTGTGATCTTTGTGAGTGTGTGCTGCGCGGGGAGATCTGAGAATGGGCGGAGGCCAATGATTTGTCAAACTGAACGATGGGGGTCGAGGACACGTTAAAGGCTTCTTGTACCTCGGTTTTTCCTCTTTAAAACTCTTAATAGGCAAGTGTGGTTTATCTCCCATGCCTTGTAGGTAAATAGTGCACATCGTTAAGATTAGTGTTAATTGATTCAGCTTCTAGTGCAACCCTTAATCAAGATATGTTTTGGCATAGTCTCTCTCTAGTTAGAGTCAATGGTCATTCAGAGTGAGAGAAACATTGGTCAATTTGATTTTGTTTTGGGTGATGACAGACATCACAGGAGCATGGACTGCAGCTTAGATTGGAAACCAAATAGTGTCGTTGCTTTGATCAAGCAGTGGATTCATTGTGGGTGAAGCTTTGTAGCTTAAATGTTAGATCTGTGATGTAAAAACCTTTTATTTTTTGGTTTTTGGACAGTTGATTTTCTTAGCCGTTTGTTACGCGTCCTCACGAAGTAGGAGAAGTTGACTGCTTTTTCATCCTCAGGTTCCTCCTGCGTTGCTGCCGTGTTGTGCTGGTTCGGTGGTTTCAGGAGAGATGCCTGCTTGCTGCTGTTTGTCCCTTTACCCCTTCTCCCCTCCTGGCATCCTCTTGTCCATCCATTCATCTTTCCGTCTATCCATCTTTGCTCGAAACGGGTCCTCCCTCTGACTGGGTAAATGAGTCCAGAGTTCCTCTAAAGGCGCCACACTGCTGTAATTTCCTGCATTTCCTTGCTTGGCTGTATTTTGTATCTGTTGAGATGTACTGTCAGGGCCGGTCGGTGGGTTGGTTGGAGGACAGTTATTATCCTGTGGGTTGTTTCTCTGTTTTTCTACTTCTGATTGTAAAGAAAGAATTGTAGTTGCTGGTTTGTACACATGTCTTGTCAGAGGAACCAAGACTGAAAAAGAAAAAAGGGATAGAGTGGTGGGGAACGAGATGTTAGTATCAAAACCAGTACATTGTGCATACACAAGTAGTGGACAAAAACACCATACAATACAATTGAATAGACCGCAATTTGGTGAGTTTGAGCACTTCCATTGCTTGGAGGGATATACGACTCTCCTGGCTCAGCACAAAAGGTGACCCACTGGGAATTTACAATATGGAAAACTCTATGCTAGTCTGCTAACATGTTCAATGTGACTACTGATGTTTAGCAGCTAAAACTGACCAGATTTACCATCTTAATTTAGGCTGCTAGCCTTCAAACGTTTGCTAATTCGCACCCAACACAAAGCACAGCATTAATTTTGCATAAACCAAAGCTCTGGTCAGTGGATCCACCGAAGTTATTGAAATTTATTCCCTAACAGCACTGAATAACTTTTGTAAATTTCACTGCAATCCATTCAATAGTTGGCAAGATATTTCACTTTGAACTATAAATGTAAATCTCATATTGGCACTAGACAAAAGCGAGTAGGATTCATGCTCTGGGGAACACAGATGTCTGTACAAAATGTCATGGCAATCTATTAAACCCTTGCTGAGATATTTCAGTCTGCACCAAAGTGGTGGACCAACCAACCATCCCTACAGCCACATCGCTGGGATGGCTAGTAAAAAATGTAATGTGGCAACAAGGAAATATATTAGAACTCACTATGACAGATGCAAACTACTGAAACCGCTATACTGTTGAGTGTCTTTGTTCTGTTGTCCCTGAAAATGACTCTGTACACTGTCCTGACCTGTAGCCACTAGAAGTTCCTGCAGTTCTTGAATACAGTGAGTGACAGAACAGTAATCTGGGCCACCAGTCCAGCTACCATCAATTCTTTCCATTTCTGGAGTGAAGCACGGTATGTCTTGAATTTGGCCGTGCAGTGAATGGCTACTAATGGCCAGGCAGCAGCAGGGGGATAGCAGTCTGGCGCTCCCTCTCACTTGCACTGTCTTTACGTTGGGTTTCTCCCACTCAGCGTGAGCAGGGAGCAGAAATGGGTCAGCGTCACTGTTGTTGGCTGCCCTGCTTGGCCTGCAGGATCTGGCACTGTGGACTAGTGTGCCAACATTCTACAAGTCAAGCCTTGGAAACTACTCTGAACCTCCAGGGAAGCAGCCTTTTGTTTTGTTTGACTCTAACAGGTCGCATGAATACCCCCCTTCTGCCTCCTGCACTTCTCAGCTACCCTACTCCCCTGGGCACTGTCCCAGCAGACCTTGGGCATTGTGACTTCTCCCCTTCTTAGTTACTCTCCCTCTCTCTCCTTCTGTGTACGCACACACACACACACACACACACACACAATCCATCTATCTCCCATGAACACTCCCACTAAATCCTTGGCAGCAGACAGTGACCACCCTCTTTTCTTTCCTGGCTCCCACCTTCTCCCCCCTCTCAAGCAACCCCTTCACAAATTCAAGATCAACTGGCTATGACATCATGTCTGGTTGCTGGGGGTAACGAGACGGCCGGGACGTGACTTCTATAAGGGCCGAAACTCTGTTGCTCCGTCCCCTCCATCTCCCTTCATTTCCTGCTCCGTTGGTATCTTGTTTCCCCCCTTTCTCCCGTGGTTGCAGTGTTTCAAAATTTGCCACTAGAGGGCACAAGGAGCCCACTGTTGTCAGTGCGAGAGGTTCTCCAGCTTGTCCTGTAGTCACCACTTTTGACATGCTATTTGTCTTGTAATCTATCATTTTTTTTCAGTGGATCATTAATCTTTTTGTGTCCTTTTCTGAAAGGCACATGCAAACAATTAATGCTGTGTGTTTTGGTTCTGCTTTGAAAAGTAAAAACATACTTGAGACATTATGTCCCACTCAGTATTAAACATCAATGAGCTGTTTAAGAAAAAGACGGGCTTAAATGCCAAAAGTATTTAGATACCCGTGCCCATATACTTTTATTTCTTTTGGTGTAGGACTATTTTTCATGGTTTGGTCTAGGCCTCTTAGCTCAAATGAAAAGAAGTTTCGACATGAGGGTGCCCCCAAGCACGAATCCAGTTCAATAAAGAAAGAGTTTTCCCAGTACTACACCTTTAGGATGAATTGGGACACTGGCCTTGTCACCCAAAACCAGTGCCTGACCGCACTTTAATATGTTGTGGCTGAATGAGGGCCCTGCAGACAGGTTCAGAAACCTACTACTTTTGGCCTCACAGTTTATTATGTTGTGTATAACTTAGAAGGGTCCAAAAAGTATTCAATTCAGAGTTAAGATATATTAGTAACAAAGAAGGCATTGTGAAGAAGAGTAAGAAGAAAAACGTAGGTGTGAAAAGTGGTGAGAGTGAGAAAGAGAGGAAGGGGAATGAAGAGTGTAACGAGCGGAGAGGCAGAAAGGATCAGGAATGGGGGAAATGGAAAGGGAGGAAAAGTAAAAGAACAGAGGGCAGAGAAACAAGGGAGGGGATCAGCCGAGCAGTTTCAGATGGTTTCCATGTGTTGAGGAGCAGGGCTGAGCTGGCTCCAGGTGGGTGTGGTTGGACACTAATGAGAAAAGTACTGCGGTAATGGAGGAGGCATATGAACGAGGCGCAGAGTGGTGAAGGGAAGGAACGACGAAGGTGAGAGAGGGAGAAAGTAAAAGGCAGAGACAGAGAAAATGAAGGGGAGAGAGGAGTAGGACAAAGCTAAAAGGAGAAAGCAAGTGAGGTAGAGAAGGGGGGTTTGGCAAGAAGAAGAGGGAAATGAGAGGTAGCAAGGAGAGTGAGTGAAAAAGGCAGCAAGGGAGAAGACCTGTTGCCTGAAGGGTAGGCTCCATATGTGCCAAATAAACAGTTGAGCACATATGGTAAACCACGCACGTACTGTAAAATACAGATGTACATATGCACACATTGATGGTGCACTGTGGGATGGTGCGAGAGGAGAGGTGGAGGAAACTTAGCAGCAGGTTTCAGGGAGTGAGGGAGTAAGAAATATTTTGGCGTATATCCACACAGTTAATAAGTTTCCTGAGTTTGACTGGTAATCACAGTCAAAACAGACGATTTCCTCCTCACTTTTACACACAAACTGACAAACTGTCAGTCCATCCCGGACTCCTACCTGTGTCTGCTGCGGGATGTTCAGAAAGTTGTTGTCCCGTGATCCGATGCCGACAAACCTGTTGGGAGCTGTGGCGCCTGGCGTGGAGTATGCTAGAGAAACAGAAGAAGAACAAAAGAAGACATCAGTGCGTACTCAAAGACACCTGGCACGTTTACATCTTAAGCAATAATTACATCCTGGGGAATATGCGTATTCACTTTCTGCAAGTTAGATGAGAAGACTGATACCACTCCCATGTCTGTACAGTGAATACGAAGCTCATGCTAGCAGCCTGTTAGTTTAGCTTTGCAAAAGCCTAAAACAGGTGGAAACAGCTCTGTCCAAAGGTAACAAAATCCACCTGCAAGCAACTGTAAAGCTCACTATTTAACCCAGTCCTAAGCAAAGCAGCTGCTGGCAGTAGCTTCATATTTATCATACGCATGTGACAGAGAACTATTTCTTTAACATGTACTAGCATACAGTAAACCTACTTAATCACTGTTGTTAAATAAAAAAAAACATATAAATTAATTTAGTACTACAGAAAGTACTTCTATATTTCATTGAGGTCACCAAAACTCCACAGAGAAGTCTGCCAAAATCTGGTATGCCAACTTAGATCTCCCTGAGTGATTAAATCCTGTTGATAAACTCAGTTGGAAGTGATTGAGCACACCAGAATCCTGACATTGAGGATCAGTTAGGGACAGTTAAAACCCACTGGCATCAAAGTCTATGACAAATTTAGGGCAGTTTGAGGTACCCTACGGACTCCAGCATTTGAATCTCACTGAGGGATTCAGGATGCAGTGTGTGGACTTGCGCATATGTGGGTCTGTTTGTGTGGAGAAAAGGGAGGAAGGACAAGAAGGAGAGGGACAGAGAGAAAGAGATTTTGGAGATTTATGTGTATAGACATACACAGTATACATCCATGTGTTTCTAAGAATTGGAATAACATACATAAGACATAAAAGACTTTGAGACACTGACTGGGGGATAAAACGCAAACACTAAATTTGAAGGAAAGCTAAAAACAAAAAATTAAAGTGCTCCATCCAGTGCCCCTTCTATCACAGGTGAGGAAGACAAATGTACAGTGAGAAAAGCCCCACGGTTGGACTGACGTAACCCCTTCACCTTAGAAACACACCATATTCTGCTTAACAACCACCAAACAAAAGAAAATCCCACCAAGAAGCTAAAACCAGCTCAACCAAAAACAAGCATGAGTAACAGGATTTTTCCACCAACGCCCCAATTTCTACTGGAATGTTTTGGAGTCCATTTAAATTAACTGCCCCAAATTTGTGCTCGTCACAAGTAAGAATCCATAAATTTTTTAAATTTTATTTTTAATCAAATTTTTCACAAGGTTTGCTATTGAGTCCAGCAGGGAAGAAAAGAGGCTTTAGATGGAGAAGAGCTGGGTTGGAGATGCAGCTTCCACACCAGAACGCACAAAGGGGTCAAAACGTAGAGTCACTCAAACTGATGGGGCCTAATACAGAACCCCGATGAGCACCACATCAGTCCATTATGAAAAATATTTTTCACCAGACCTCTGGTGGTCTTGCTCTACTCTACTGAGCTCCACAGGTTATCCTGTGCCGGCTTCCATAGCCTTCCAAGGGTTAAAGGAGGTGAGATGTTGGATACACAGGAACAATGATGGCACGAAGTTGGAGGAAGAACAATGGCAGGGGTCTTTTCACTGGAGAGGGTTGGGATTTTCAGATTATTATCATTTTTTGGTTGGTTTGGTTTTGAGATACGGTCTCTGCGGGGTCACTTACACGGAGATGCGGGCGAGGAGAGTCCGCCGTCAGGGGGCGTGCTGTTGGGTTTAGAGTCGGGCATAGGGAGGGGCACTGGGCGGGCCACTGGGGGAGGTGGAGGCAGCAAGAAGGAGCCTGGCATTTTGCTCTGGCCGCTCCCGTTTGGCTGCAGACAACACAAATAGGGTCAGGAGGGCGACATGCGACAATCCGCAGACACGGAATGAAAAGAGGACGCAGCTCGGGAGGCCAGGTCCCAAAAAATATCCATGACGGAGGGGGGGAGGCGATGGTGGAAGGAGGGAGGGTAGGTGGTGGGAAACAACAACCAAAGGAATGATGTATGTGGACGGCATCTTTTATGGAGGTGTGAAAAATAATAATCACCACAGGGTTTGATAGGAGTGGGAGCTAGAGCTTGAGGTGAGAGGTTCCACAGGGGTGGTCCGTGGTGTGTGGAGGAGTGGAGGAGGGAAGTGAGCAAATTATTGACTAGGTTCGTCCAGAAGATGGCAAGAAATCAAAACCATGGGAGAATACTCGTCTATACAAGCACAACACCACCAACGATACCAGCACCAAACAACCAAACTCCAACTAAAATTTGTCACAGCTAGAGATGAAAACAGAAACACGATGACACAACACAGGACAGGTATGCTTGACTGAAGTGTGCCATGACTGATTTACTCTCGTGCTGATGGCTGTAATTTCTAAGGGGTTGGGTGGAGCAAAAAAAAAAAAAAGGGGTGGGAGGAGGAGTGGGAACGTCGGGGTCTGAAACGGCAAACGGCAAAATGACATCGACAAGACAATACAAAGATTTGTAGACTGAATAAACAAATGTCTAGTGTGTTCACTTGTGTTGCAGTTGGGTGCATTTCTGTATATTGTATGTAGATGTATAACATCATAAGTAAGCTTTTGGCATGCACAGTATGTATAGTATGTATACTATAGTAACATTGAATTGTAGAGCAATGAAAAATTTCAGATTTGTAGAGTGAGCCGGCATTGCTATTGGCTTTTCTATAAAAAGGCACAAATATGGAAGCAAAAAGAGGGATAAACTGACATTTTACTTGTCAGTAAAATTAAAACATCCTGGCTACCAAGGATCAATCAATTGCTATTAGGTTAGGGAAATGCCCAGACATTTAGCCTAACTGGAATTGTAATTTGTAAGCCAGAATTTGTTTTGAAATTTGAAAAAATGCACATAAAGTTGGAGCTAAGATATATTTAAAATTCTATAAATTCACTTTTATTAAAATTTCAACAGTACTTATTCAGTCCCCGCTAAATTTCACAATTAGGTATACAGTTAATATTTATTATTTTTATTGTGGCACTTTTTTGCTTCCATACAAACATTTTCCACTATTGTTCTTTATTTTTCTACTTCCAGTGGTCTGTTGGAATATCTTCTAACTGCTCACACTTGCAAGATACATATACTGTTACTATCCTGGAATGCTAATGCAAGCTAGGCGCAGGGTGTGGCAGATCTGCAGTTTCTGTAGAAATGGCACGTTTATAAATGTAACGGTGTTCATCCTCTCTGGCAGATAGCCTTACCTGTCCGGCGGCCTGCCCCGAGCCATCAGCACAGACAAACTGCACAAATTCCTTCAGGGGGTCCTGTCCAGGGTGGTGGTGGTAGCGGATGGTTGGGTGGGTGAAATAAGGGCTAGACTGCTGGATGATGGAGGGAGAAGGAAAGTGCAGGGCCGAGGCTGAAGCACGGGGACTCCCTGCAAACAGAGACATTTGTATCAGAGGAACACAAAGTGGAGACAGAAGCAAAGAGCGAGAGGGAGACACGAACCACTGAATTCCTACACATTCTTACAGATGTGAGCGATGTATTAAGTGATTAAAGAATGAAAGCAAGAATATCACACCTCAACTGGAAACGATAAAGTATAAATCTGGTTTAAAATGTCGTACATGAAAGGAATGTTGTTTTTCCAAGAAAAGCTGATTTCGAGTTAATAGCCAGTATGGCCTTTGCTCATAATATTTTATGATCACTCCAGTAAATCTATACAGCTTTATGGAGGCGATTTACACACACAGACACACACACACACACACACACACACACACACACACTGCATTCATATGTGCACACTCACAGAGGCTACATAACAATTTAAGTCAACATCATTCAGACTTGTACACAGTCAAACACTGCACACCCCTGAATGTGCACAAATTCAATAGAGGCAAGCGCTATATTTTGAATTCAGATCCAAAGAGCTTGAAAAAAGAAAAAGCACAAAGAGACTGAGTACTGTCTTAAATTAGCTGGTCTTAATGCCTGCACGCCTGTGTGCTGCTTTGAGGGAGTGATTCATTGGCGTTGATGCAATTTGGCATCGACGGACGGTAAAGCCGTTTTTTTATCTGACTCATTTTGTTTCTATGACAGAACTAAAATGTATGTTCACACTGTATGTCTAAGGTGATGTTTTTCTGTTAATGGGCTTTAGAGCTCATACCTGAAAATGTGTGTGTGTGTGTGTGTGTACAACAGGTGTGGCGATGCAACACATTTGACTGTTAATAAGCTTATAAAAAATGATTCCTTCTTTTTGCTTTACAAGAGAGTAAAATAGAGGAACTCGCATCAAACAGAGCTGAATATATGTGAGAGGGGAGCAGTTGGTTGAACCCTACCACCAAACACAAAGCCCTCTCTGTCAGACCTATATCCATTACTAAATCTCCTTCATTTGTATTAGAAGCCTGTTCTCCTCTTAGCTGTGCCAGTCTGACACCCACCCCATCCCATCCAGGCCCCCCAGCTGCCCATGTTGGGCTGCCAACAGTCTTTGGTGCTTGCATCTTATACATTGTGTGTGTGAGTGTACTTCATGAGTGCGCCAAACCCGCTGCATAACCCCCCAGACAGGGGCCTATGCCTCTGAGCCCAGCAACACCTTGCTCCCATGCCAGGCTGCCTGCTCCCCAGTGGAGCTGTCTCCCTGCTTCTATTAGTCCCCTACTAATCCCATTAGAGACTGGGTGAAAGCCAAACACTCTTGGGGTGTGGGGGTTTGGGATGGGGTGGGGTGAGGCAGGATCGGAGGCTATCCCAACACCCCTGCTTTCTCTATCTAGCACAGTGGTTCCCAACCTTTTTTGTCTCATGTACCCCCCACAGCCTTGTCAGATGAACTCAAATGCGCTCTTTTGAATTGAGTGAATTGAAACTGGATAATACTGAACATGATATATTTTTTTATACAACTGAACTGTCAATGTTTGTGTCTGTTTGGTCAAGTTTGTATTTGTACTACCTCCTCGGAGTGGCATAAGCCAAATGTTTCAACTATTTATCCATTACGTTTACCTAAATATTTCACTCCTTTATTTATTACTTTCAACCACTTATCCATTACATTCACCAATACTGAAAGTGTTTATTCATCATCTCTTCCAGACATTTTTTTTTAGCTAGCTGTGTAAACTTCCCTGCTGGCTCGCTAAATAGTTTTGGCACACAACACAGTGCACAGTGGTTAAATGCTACTGTGGCACAGTGGTTAGCACTGTCACCTCACTGTCAGCCTTTCTGTCTGCCCTGTGATTGAGTGGCGACCTGTGCAAGGTGTACCCCACCTCACGCCCATTGTCAGCTGGGACCAGATTTAGCCCCCCATGACCCTCTAGTAGGTATCATATCTAATGGATGGAGGGAAATTGTGATTTTACACAATCTTTCACAAAGTACTCCCTGGCAATTGCAGAAGTTCCCATGGGGCATGTGGACCCCTGGTTGGGAATCTCTCCTCTAGAGGGAGGACGGCGGAATATGGTGGGAGGGATAAACCACTCCTGACAACACCACCACTGTGAGTGGCTACTCATGCTCCTCAACCCCACTTCTCCAAGCCCTAAATCATCTTAGATCTTGTCTTTCAACAGAAAAACAACAACACTGATGATGTGGTAAGCACTTTCACGGAAGCGTGGGTACAGCTCCAGCTTGCTCATTGCAAGAGTTTGTGTAAAAGGAAACAAATCACAACTGAACAAATCACAACTGCTGGCCACAACAAGGATGGGATATTGTGTCTATGTGCTCATGTTAGCGTGAACATGGATATGCATGTGTGGAGATTGGATTTGCTGTAGCTACACCTCAAGAGGCATAGGGTCTGTCAGGAGGGTTTAATAACACGGCGGTCAACCTCATTGCTTCACATCTGCTTGGTGGCTTAAAAAGCCTTTGATGTAGCCAAGCTACAAACTAAAGCACATGGGTAATTATCTCCAGTGAGCTCCTTCACTGGGTGAATTCACAGACGTGCGCTTTCCAAATAGAAGAGGAAGTCTCTTTTTCGATCTGTACCGTGATGAGTGTGATGATTTATTGTTGGAGCCCCTTTGGCTCTGTTTGATATCTGATGCTATCATGAGCCGCTTGTTTCAGTCTGGTGGAGGATGAGCTGCTTCACACAGCGACTCAGAGCCTTATTTTCCACCATTCCAAGTATAGACTAAAGATACGTGTTCACCCACATTGAGATCAATTTGGTGTTCCCACAAAAATGATTTGTATCATCATTTGTATTATATTTGTGGAATATTACAAGACTCTATGTTTTCTGTGTGGTCATTTGATTGAACACACATGAATGTAGGAACATGATATCAGTATCATCTTCAAACAAGATTTTGACAGGGAGCCTACTGGAGATGGGCCCCCAGTTATTTAGTACTGTACTTCCATAAAGATGGGGGTTCATGAGAGACTGATTAAAGAAATGTTTAAAATCAAAATAGTGGAGGCAGAGATGCTGCATGTTGACTTTCAGTCTCTAGTTATAGATCAAGTGCCAAGAAAGTTGGACCCATAATACAACTCAATAAAGTCTTTCATTAACTCCCCGCCTCCTAAAGGCCCACCTTTTTCAAACCCCACACATCCAGTTTGTAACGCTGGCTTAATGGTAAAATATTTAATCCTTCCTGCCGAGATAACCCTGATGACATCAGTATGACATCATCGGGGTTATTTTATTCACGATGGAAAGCTCTCTTCAGAGCCACAAAATACTTTACAGCAATACATTAAGCTGTTTTCACAGGCCGAACAGTAATAAGAACACTGAATTTCATGTGTAAAATTGGAGCACCTTTAATAGTGCCCCTTTAATTGTATGTGTAGAGCATTCAAGTAGTATAATTAACATCACTTACCAACTTTCCACCAAGAGGTCTCCACCATAATTCACAATCGAACAGCGGCTCAGCCATCCCTTATTAATCTTATATCTTTAATTATAAACGACTTCTTTCTTATTAGAAATGTTGCATTTGAGGTTATTTGTGCACTTAAAATTACCTTCGTAAGTCTCCCTCTTCTGCTAACTTCTTTCAAGTTTCAGAAATATTCTAAAAATAAATGTCAAGTGTCATATCCATGACAAGATAAGCCAGGAGTCAATGAGTAAACAACATGTGATTCAAGTGTCATTTACATCATTTAGAACAAGTGCCTTGCAGTCAACTGAAAAGATGTGAAAGAATAGGCAGCAGCAGCCCCGTTGGTCCACCCTGATAAGAATAAAGTGATCAATAGAGATGATGTCTTGAGATGTACGATCACCAACCATCCACCAGACAGACCCAGAAAAGTCACACACCACACCCAGACTCCCTAGAAGCTCCGTCACCAGCTTGACCTGCACCCTACAAGGTCAGAAAAGGCAGAGGAGGCAGAGATGCCTGCCAGCTTTTTAGTTCCCAGCCACTCTCATCTCCCAAAGACAACGCTCCCACCTCTGCGCCAGGGGGAAGGGGTGGGGCCCTGAAGAAGTGGGGGTGGGTAGGAGGAGATGGTGAGGAGGGGAGAGGGAGGGGTGGGGGCGATCAGGGGGATCGGGAGCTGGGTTGGTCTCACCTGGTCTCACTCCCGCCAGCATTGGCAGTGGGTGGTGGGTGAACGCCATGCGGGGGGACCTCGTCTGGGAGGACAGGGCGCTGAAATCGAATTTCCCCGGCTTCTTAAGAGAACTAGGCGATGAGAGTCCTGGCAAAAAGGGGATCAACAAAATGGCAGAACAGAGACGAGGTTTTAATCAAACATGGCTGCTTTTCTTACTTCGACTCTACTAAAAAAAAGAGAGAAAAATAAACTTATCACTTTTTTAATTTGATTGCAAGAATCGAATGATCATGATTGACTGAAATCAATGGACTGATCGATTGATTCATTCATTGATTTGTTGATTGGCTTAACATACAGATGGGTTCTCACAATCTGTCTGTCTAATGCTCTATGTTTGTGTACAGTCAGCGGGCTGTACCATGTCCGTCAGACTGGGGGAGGTGGGGGGGGGGGTTGAGGGCAGGGTCCGGTGAGAGGCCACGTTTTTTTTGAAGCAGCAGGGGTTCAGAGCGAAGGGAGGTGACGGGAGAAAGGGGGAAGGTGTGGGGAGCTCGGGAGGCTAGGGGCTAGTGTCAAGAGAGAGGAGAGCTGGGAAATGCAATGGCGGCCCATCTATGGTCACCACTGGAGTGCATGTGCACACAGCAAAGTCCTACTCGCTGGTTTTACTCACAGGGCATTCCACTGAAAACAATCCAGAGATGTCCCCTTTTTGAGATCAGACTAATCCCAATCCACAATGATCTCAGAGCCCGGTGTGGCTACAGTGAGCTCCAGGAACACAGTAAATAACACGCCAACCAACCTACTCAGTGCACTGTCAGCATGCCTCTTTAGAATGAATGGGATCCTGGATGGCCTCATATCTGGGGCAGATTGTGCTTTTCAAGCCAAAGCCAGCACAAGCAGCTACATATAGCTGCAGAAGAGCATGCCAAAACATACATCAATGGATCCTCTAATGTAGTGCCCTTCCGCATATCTGACAGCCAGGTATTTTATGTTACTGCCTTAAGACGTATGGTATTTCAAAAAGAAGTTGTTTCTGAGCCCTCACACACACACACACACACACACACACACACACACACACACACACACACACAAGCTGCTCAGGCTGGGTGGCGAGCACCGGGCAAACTGCCAGTAAATACTGGATGGGAGAGCGATAGAAAGATGGAAGGAGTTAAGCAGGAGAGGAGCGGTGACGGCATTGCCGCCACACAGACAAACATATTAAAGTGTCCCCCTCTGTCTATAAATGTCGGATGAGGCTAAAGCACTGCATGAAATATCCCTCAGTTTGGTAAAAATGGGCACACTAAGTATAGGCCAGGCTCACCAGCGGACCAGAAACATGGCCAAAAGTGTGAGAGCTACAGATAAAAGAGGCTCTCTTCTGTGATCAAGGCCTTGTGTGGTGGGCGCTGAGGGACTTTATTTTGATGTATGGTAATCCAAAGGCACAATTTAGACTCTCAGGGTTTGAGGACCAGCGCCAAATGGTGTATTTGACCTCTGCCGGTAACCGCAATGTTGAATATATGCTGAAATAAAACTCTGGAAAGAACAATCCATAAAACAGAGAATAATGAGGAAGTAAAAGTATAGAAAAGTACATCAGCGTGGACACACAGACCTCATTAATTTTCTCTGGAACATACAGGACTCATGTTTTGTTTGCTTCAGATTTGGTTGAAAGAGTACAGTGATAAACAACCTTGGCGAGCAAAAGCCCCATAAACTACTCAACGACACAATATTCACACATATAAAACAAACACACTCAAATAAAGACGTGGGTAATTTCAACATGGCCCAGAGAGATGTGGAAATAGATTTTATGAGCTAAGCATATAAAGTCTACGAGAGCAGATTTCTGAAAAGCTTTTTTTTTAATGCTTCACTGGGAAAGGTTTTATCACTATTTACCCACAATGCTCATGGGCAGCTGTGATTGTGTGGGCACCGATAAGTATAGAAAAAGGTGGGCACCGGCACTTATGCTCAGACAGGCACATCATGTGACACATGTAGGTGGGAGGAGCGGATACTATAAGGAGGGTGAGATAAAAATTTTATGTAAGTGTAGAAGTATGAAAAGTGTATGTAAGTTTTATTTATTTATTTTTTTGTACATCCATGGAGGCCTACAATTACACAAGGTTCAGAGTCCAGACAACAGTTTGAAGCCAGAAGGATGCAAGATCCATATGAATCAATTTTACAGGAGAGTTAGAAGAAAACACTTTTGTTGTTGTTTAAACAGTATATGTTGGCCTCCATGTGTATTTATATGTATGAATAAGATATATGATTCACTTTGTAGAGCCCAATCAACCCTTCTGGGCTGCTTGTGTCTTTTCCGGGTAAAAAATGACACAACTTTCTCTAAAGGATCCAGAGAAAAGAAGGAACGAGGAAGAAAGGGAGTAAACTATAAAGCATTTTTGTGTTGCATTTGGAGCAAAGAAATTAATTCTTGACTAAAATATCAGTGACGGATCATTGCAGGTCACTGATAATTATAATGGTGTTTGGGCAGCCATAGAGTTAAAAGCCTAGTGAAAAAAGGAATAAAAGTGGAGCAGAAGAACAGCTGGACACACGTTTCAAGAAGATAAAAAGTATAAACTATTTGCTACAGTCAGCAGGACATTAGTAACGTAGGCCTGTCATCCATCTAGTACTGATATTTTACTTTTGATGGTGTGCTTGAAACTTTGCTTGGTAATATATTACAACCAATTTAATTTATTGCACAGGGAGTACGCCTGCTGCTGCAATGCAAAACTTTGACGAGCTGCTAGTGGTGGAAGACGCACTCAGATCCTTTACTTGAAGCTGTTACAATCAATGTTTTTTATAAAAATGTGTCGCATAACTCCTTATGTAACCAGCTGCTCCCAAGAACATATTGCACAGTCCTGACTCAAACCGGCGACATCGGGTACGGGAAGCGGACACACTGATGAGGAGGCGAAAACCCATGGGCCCTGGCGACTACATCACTTAAATCCATCTAGTCAAAAACATCCTATTTTTATTTTTTATCTTTTCCTCTAGTGAAGTGCTACACCATGTCAATAACTCAGGTTCTTGTTGATGTAATGTCATTTGTTTTGTGATGTTTTTTATGAAGCAACAATGGACTGTGCGCAAGCCAAATTTCCCTTCGGGGACAATAAAGTTTAACCTAACCTAACCTAAAACCACATTGTAAAAATACTCGAGTCATGCATTCGAAACTTCACTAAAGATGAAGTACAATGTAAATGTACTCATTCAAAATGGCCACTGTCCCATTATCATATTGTACACATCATAATATTGTATTATAACTGTTGATGCAGTAAGCATATTTTAATGGAATAACTGTTGCTAATTTATATACTGTACTATTATTTGTATGTAAAACCTTGATCTGAGCTAATCTAAGCTGTCAGATATTGATGCATGGTATGTAAGGACAATATTTGCATCTGAAATGTATATGGTAGAAGTATGAAGTAGCCTTAAATAGAAATATTCAAGAAAAATACCACAGCATTGTACTTCAGTACTTCAATGAATACACTTAGTTACTTTTCACCATTACAACAGTTCAGCCAGTATGTCAATCATGAAGCACGCAGCAAGGCGTCATTACTGCGACTTGATGAAACTTTACAAAAACAAATAGGTTAGCTATCTAACGAACTTTGCAAAACAATGTGTTAAAGAATGTGCTGTTTTACTGTGTATGCTCAGAACGTCAGGGTAAAATGTATAATTTCTACTGGTGTATGGATTCCTCGCTCGTGCGGTTAAAAACAGACAAGCTGAATCCCAACATGTTGTGGATTCAATGCATCCCTGCAATTAAGCCTGTTTGGCTCCAGTTCCCCCTGTGGTAGGTATAGGGATGACTGCGTGCCACCACAGAACAAGTTCAATTATAACTGGCTTATTATGCATAAACAGCCTTAAATTATACATATTGTTTTCAGTCTCTATCATATTCCCTAATTAGTCAGTATCTTGCTGAAATATCTGGTACTATGTGGCTTCTCAGTGAGGAACAGCAAATGAGGCCCAGATGCCCAATGAAAGCTTTGTCTGATAAAGCTAACAGAAGTTACTCTGATCTCTCCCTTAATCTGTGTGTGTGTGGGTTGTTGTGAGTCTACACACACACACACACACACACACACACACACACACACACACACACACACACACACACACACACACACACACACACACACTGTTGTTTGTTCTGCATTATTTCTGTGTCCTGCTCCTGGCACACTGCACAAGCAGACTGGCAGCCAATTGCTCCCATGACCCTCTAGTCTTGCCACGCTAACAAGCTGGCGACCACACAAACCCCTAACTGTCACAGAACTGGTCCACTAGCATGTGCACAACCCCATACACACCACACCAAAAAGAGAGCTCACACACTCGTCATTCAGGTAAGCAGGAAACGATGTGCATTAGCAGAGTTGTGTCCCTTTTTAATGACCTCACACACCATTAGCACTCAAATGCTAAGGTAAATGTGCATCAGACAAAGCAAGGACACCTTAACAACCCCACAACCACACACACGACAGTTTTGAAGCCATAACACCAAATAATTAGCTGGAATTCTCTGTCAATACCACAAACACTTGGGACCCCCCACCCCCACCCCTATTGAAATGTTGGTAGCGGGTTTTCCCACCATTGAGCAGCGGGAGCAAGCAGGCAGGAGGAGAGAACGGAGCAGAGCAGAGCAGAACGGGAGACAGCAGACTTAATGATGAATTACATGATCACCTGCTATGCCTCAGAGCTTTTCATTCAGGTAGAGGATCACCTCCAGAGCAGGCAGAGGCCTTCCCTCCCCCTCCCCTCCTATCCTCGGCCCCTCCTCTCTTCTCCTCATCTCTCACTCCCAACACCACCACCACCATCACCAGAACAGATGTCTGCTGTAACCCAGTAGCTCCCTTCGCTGTAGACACATGGAGGCGCCATCTGGACCGGAACGCTGCTCCTCTCCAGATTGGGGTGTGTATGTGTATGTGTGTGTGTGTGTGAATGTAAATCAGAGAAAGAGCTTAAATTTGGTTTTTGTGTGTGCGTGTGCGTGTGCATGTCTGCCATCCATTTGCAAATGTGTGTGTTAGTGAGTAAGCATGTCTCGGAGACAGAAGGTGGCTTGTGCATTGATGACACACCTGAGCGCCTTCAGTCGTGTTTGTTTGGGTCGTATGTTGTTTTTTCCTGTGCTGTCTTTCAGAGACGGTTGCGTCAGGCCTACAGCAGGTGGGACACCACTCAACAGCTCCGTCTAAACAACCCGGCTGGATGAAGCGGCCAACGCTGCTACTCAACAAACCCTCATTCACATTCACTCACACACACACACACACACACACACACACACACCCTCCCTCCTTCTCGGTGTCTTTCAACGCTTGCTTTCTCTCTCTGGGCTCGACAACAAAATTACAACACCCAAAGCACTTAGCTGAATGTTGCTGACAAATTCACACCACCTCGGGAAACTTTGTTTGTGTGCATGTGGTGTGTCTCAACAATGTGGTTTCTGGATATGATAATGCACAAAATTACACATTGTTAGACATTGTATGTCAGGATAAGAGTAATTCATGTTTTTTAATGCACCAGGGATGTCTTCTTCCTCCTAGATGTCTGATTCTTTCACAGATTTACGGCAACATCTTTGAGGCAGACGGGCGGTGGATGTTATGGAGCTACTGGGCTACCAAAAGGCTTTGGTAAACCCACAATGGACAACAGCAGACATCTGGTAGAAACACAACCCCACCCAGCGGCAGCATAGCCAGAGAACAAGACACAAGAGAGGGATGAAGAGAAGAGAAGATAAAGGACAAATGGAAAATGCTCGGAGAGCTTACAGGAAGTGCAAACAGACTTGAAAATAGGACAGAAAGAGACAAGTTGAGGGTGGTTTTAGCTGAAGTAGAGCATGTATACATGTACACAGTATAATGTTTAATGTTGTTCTAACCATGGTAAGGAAACTGCACTCCATCGCTCTCATGCTTAATCTTCCTCTCCTGCACACTGGCCAAATGGTGTTGCACTGAAAGGCCAAACAGGGGAGAAGGGAAGAGTTAACAATGGAAGAGGGGAGGAGAGAAAAAGACAAAGACAGAGAGAGATGGAAAGAATGGGAGAGAGAAAGAAGGGTGGTTAAATAATGGGCAACAGGGGATGTTAATGTTATAGAGTGCAGCAAGTGTCTATAAAAGTTACATCATTACTGCTGGCGGTATTAAAATGGCAGCATGTGAGTGGGAGTGATGGTTATAAATTGGAGAACACATGAAAACTTAATTTAACAGAATCCCTAAAGTCAAATACCAAACCCAAGACATATATGAAGTCTACTGTAAATACATTTGACATGGTATCCGTCATGATGGTTAAAAATGCTGTAAGCCAAAGCGTGAGTGGTTATGATTTAAGAAGTAAATGGGTGGTTACACTGGTGCTGCTCTGCTGCAATACTCAGACAACACAGAAGCATTTGGATGGTATAACTCAGAGGGTGTATGGGGAATAATGTGAGAGGAATAGTTAGGCATTTTGGGAATTAAGTTACTCGATTTCTTAGTTAGATGAAAAGATTGCTGCCACTGTCATAACTGCACGGCAACGTAAATATGAAGCTACAGTCAATAGTTGGTTATCTTAATGTTAGCTTAGCACTAAAGATTAAAAACAGGGGGAAACAGCTACCCTGGCTCTGTCTGAAGGTAACATACTACATATAAGCACCTGTAAAGTTCAAATAAACCTATTACATATTGTTAGTGTAAGCTAGTTAGGGTTAGCTTAGCTTAGCACAAAGACTGTAAACAGGGGAAAACAGAGCCTGGCTGTTCACCTGCAGACACTTCTAAAGCTCACTGACGCTCACACGTTATGCCTTGTTTGTTTTATCTGTGCAAAAACTAAATTGTTAAAGCGACATGTAGGTTAGTTGTTTCCCCGTGTTTCCAGTCTTTGTCCTAAGCTGAGCTAACTGGCTGCTGGTTGCAGCTTCATATTTACTGTACAGACATGATAGCTGTATCAATGTTCTCATCTAACTCTTGGAAAGAAAACGAATAAGCGTATTTCTCAAAATGTCAAACTATTCCTTAAATAAGATATGGTCATATATAAAGATCTCACTACACTAGCCTGTCATTGTCTTATTTAAATGGCTATACTGATAAAGTAAGCCAAAGTCTAATGACTAAAAGGAAACACAAAAGGGTATAGACATTTTTACAAACAAAAGTCTAGCTTTTGAGAGTTATCTGTGTTATATATCTACATTATGTGGCTTAGAGAATCTCAGACATCACACTCACTCACACACGTAAACAAAAACACACACACATACAACCCAGGAGTTAAACTCAATGTTTGTTAGCACTAACACCGTAACAACTAACGGAGCAAATTATATCTAAATATACCTATTTCTGACACTCTCCTCACTGACAACTCAGACAATAGACACTAGGATAAATTAATTCAAAATTCTCAGTTTTATGGTCTGATTAAAGGGTCAGTTCAATCAAAACAAAAACAGATATATTTTCACACTCTCACTTCGTAAGCATGACAGTTTACGGTTTTATTTGGAGAGGTTTTGGTGGCTCAAAACCTCTGCAAATAAAACCAAAACTATCTGCATGTTGAAAGCACTTGGGGTAAGAGAGTAAATATGTTTGTGTATGTGTTTTAGGTAAACTGGCCCTTTAAGTCCCTGCTGCATGTGAGAAAGGATGCTATAACGTGGATGTGGCATAACAACAGCCCTTATCTCAAACTGGCCTGTTCTGCTCAATGGGGGGTCAGGGTACAGGTTACAAGTGGAGTAGAAGTTGTGAATGCAAGAGGGTGAGAAAGAGAGTCGGGATGATGAGGGCGTGAAGTGATGGAGAGAAGGGTAAACACAATACAGAGGAAAGGGGGACATGTTGGTGGAAGGAGGAGAGCTACGGCTTCTGGTCCATTTCAAGTCAGCTAGTGTATAATTAACACCTGAAATCGTTTATTTTAAAAGGGCCCTGAAAACATATTTTGTCAATTTTCAGCCAGAGGTACATTAGTTTTGTTTATTTCACACGAGCGATTCCTAGATTTGGGGGGGGGTTGTTTCTGGCTATTTTCAATAGCGTGAAGTGGGTGGAACACGTACCCCGATGCACCGAACAGGATTTAGCAACATTTGAATGAAAATGGGATGCCAACAACTGTTGTTTGCTTAGTCATAAATAGTTGTTGTAGTTCAAGATTTTGGAAAATGCACTTTATGCTTTCTTTCTGAAGGTTAGATATGAAGATGAGAACCAATCTCATGTCTGTACAGTAAATAGGAAGTTACTACCTCATTGCTCTCATAAAGACTGGAAACAGGGGGAACAGCTAGACCTGGCTTTATTCAAAGTATTGCAATCCGCCTACCAGCACCTCTAAAGCTCACAAATAAACATGTTCTATCTTGTTTGTTTAATCTGTAAAAGAACCAGAAGACTCCAGGAAGTTTCTGCACCCAACCAAGAAATAGTGTGGCACATTACCCCCCAGTGAAATCACATTGTATCGTTTTACACTTTTGTTTTGTCCAGATTAAACAAACAAGATATCTCATGTTAATTAGTGCACTTTAGAGTTGCTGGAAGGTGGGTTTTCTTACCTTTGGACTGAGCCAGGCTAGCTGTTCCCCCCTGTTTTCCAGTCTTTATGTTAATAGCCAGCTGTCGGCTGCATCTTCTTATTGATCATACAGACATGACAGCAGTATCAATCTCCTCATCTAACTCTCAGCAAGAAAGTGAATAAGTGTATTTTCCAAAATGTTCTAACTATTCCTTTAATGTTACAGAGAGAAAAAAAATGTTTTCAGGGGCTTTAAAATTTGATGTAAAGCCAGTGTCTAAAGAAAAAACACTGGAAGAGCTGCTTCTGTTGCAGTCTCCATCAACTCATCCTTTTCTTATTATTTATAACTTAAAAAGCAGTAAAATTTTTTAGTCTGAATTGATGTGGACCTCAGCCCAGCTCCACTGGGAAGAATCTGATAGGGAGGTTGTAGCGGGACTACCTGCATCCACATCATTAGGCCAGCCGCTGGACTGAGAGCTGCTGCCAGCCGCTGGGGAACGGCCTGAGTAGAACACATCGTCCACCGGGCTCTCCATCTCACTGTCGTCAATGGACTTGCGCTTGTTGGAGCTGAGAGAAAAAGAAGAGAGGAGGGGGTTTGTTTAACTCTTGAAGAAGGGGAAGAGGAAGGAGTTAGAGGGATTTTTACCATTTTTTTTACCATTTTCCTTAAAAAATGTTACATGTTAGCCTGGTTTCGTGCTAAACTACAACTACTAATGGGTGTTTGTGGCTCTTATAAATGCATACATATCATTTGTGGGACAACTGAGGACAAATGTGAGTGCTTATTTCCCCTGGAGTCAGGCATGTGTCTGCATGGAATCAAGAGTTATAAAAATTCTAAATGTCAAGGTTTCCCTTCAGTGTTTTGTTTTCATATTATGTTTTAGCCAGGGGGGACATCGTAACACAACTGGAGACAACGAGACAAACATGAGGCCAGAATTTATTCAACATGCTGGATACATATCCCCAAAGCAGCCTCACGCTAGAAACCGAGCGCATAAAATGTGCATGGGGATGCTGGAATGCTTTTGTGTGTGTGTTTGCAGATTCTTATAGGCTCATACATCTGTGACCAATAAAATAAAAGGGGGTTGTGAACGTACAGCGTTTCACCGCTGATCCAAAATGTTTAAATATGCGTGCACTCATGTGCATATCTATGTGACAGCATGCATGTGTGGCTTTTGTGCGAGTGTGATGCAGGGGTCTGTGTTACATTAGTATCAAGGGAGACATTCTGTAATGAGTGTAACTACCTCCGTGGGAGACTTGCATAAAGCTCCATTTCAGTCCTGCAGCACAAGATGAGCGAGAGAGGGCGGCAGAGGGAGCAAGGGGAAATGACAAGAGACAAAAGACACAAACGCAGACAAAGTGATGGACAGATTGGTGGGAAAAATGAGAGGGAATGAGAAGGATCAGCAGTGAAGAAGGAAAACGGGGGAGAAAAGAGCGAAAGAAATACCACAATCAAAAAGCAGAGCCAGCTAAGCATAAAGAATACAGCAGTGTTGAGAGGTTAAAGAATTCAGAAATGAATATTAGTACACACAAAAAGTTCATTTTCAGCAGATTTTGGTGTTTGTATGTGTGCATGTATGTGTACCTGGTGGAGGGGGTGGAGGTGATGGATCGCCGCCCCAGGGTCACTTGGTTGATATTGTAGTAGCCAGGGCTGTCCAGGTCAGCCAGGGAGAAGTTGGGGCCGGTCGCTGTAGCCACCGGGGCTGAGTTATGCGCACACACACACACACACGCACACACACACACACACACACACACACACACACGCGCGCACACACACACACGCACACACACACACACACACACACACACACACACACACATCATATAGAATAATGTCAGAAAGTGTGTAACTACATTCTGTAATCAATAATTTATTTTCTTAAAGGATTAGGCTGGTGTTATTCTATCCTACATTACATTGGTGTAGAGATGGCAATGTTGGTCTGTTGGTAGGTCGGTCACAAATTTGGATTAAACTGAAATATATCAAACAACTTTTGGATAGACTGCCGTTCAGTTTGCATTCATGGTCTCCAGAGGATGAGTCCGAATGACTTTGGATTCACTTATCCTGTGAACATCCCCTAAAGGATTGGCACAGCCTTTTATACAGACACTTCCCTCCACAGGATGAATCCTCCTGACTTTTGTGATCCACTGACTTTTCATATGGTGCCATAATCAGAAGCAGGTTGGTGTCCTGGTGTTTAGGCTATTATTAGCTGTCCTGACATCAGACTGCTTCTGATTATGTTTTTGAAGTCAAACCGAAACCTTGACTAGAATGGAATGCCTCTGTCCCTTTTTTTGAGTAACCTTACTCTTATTTTATATATGTTAAATATGTCCTGCCATCTCTCAGAACTTTCTGACTGACCCATTGGTTTCTATTGAAGATGTCAAGTTTTGCAAACTGGTCAAAAATATATAATTACATAAGAAAAGTGCCACAGTAATGTCTAAATGAGTAGGCCCCTGTAGTTATAAGTAATTAACATTAATCAAACAGAAATAAATTGTAGTTTTTGTTGGGAACTGTTTTCAGCTGTGGATTAATCCACATTTGGTGCACTAGTGAATATTTATAGCAGCAGGACCGTAAATGCGGGGGTGAGTCAAAATAAACCACAGTGTGTGTGTGTTGACTGTTTTAAGTTTTTGAACAATAGCTCTACAGCACAGAGGAATATCAAGCTTTGAGCTCACAGACAATACTTGTCATTAGAATCAATTAATTTTTGTTTACAACATGAAAAATATACAGTAACACCAACTGTATCCTTAAAACACTAATTAATCCCTTAAAAGTAAGTTCTCCCAACAAAAAAAGTTTGTTACTTGGTGTACGAGAGCTGCTGCCAAGTGTAATTTCACTATTAAGATATTTTAACAAAGTGATTGTATGGAGTGTACACTGAAGGACAGGGAGTGTGTGTTGTCTATGTAGAGATTGACTACAGCTGCGACTCACTCTGCGACACGCGGACCAGCTCGGCAACGTTCCACACCCCTGAAGTCACAAAGCAGTCCTGGAAACTCAAGTGGCCTGGGTAAACGGGAGAGAAAGAAGAGCATGTGAGAGCGGACTGCATACACCAAACATGCAAAAAATGACGTGTAAACAGACACACACATGCAGACAGACATATCAGTATACACACACACACACACACACACACGGAGAGGGAGCTGATAAACACGTGTTCATTTCATGTCTTTGGCCATCAACTCTGTCAGATCTGACTGATGATGATACACTGTACTCAACAAAGTTATTGCTGAGATCTGAACACAAAGACATCGCTACAACAAAGTCGCCGTGTGCAGACGGGTTGTAAACAAGCCAGATTATCTATCTTTTAGGTAAAACCCAAAGTGAGCTCATCACTATGGCAAGTACAATAGGTAAAGGTTGAATCAGGAAATTGGTGTACAAACTGTGATGGATGTTTCCAATGGGAAGTCTTTTGACTGTTCACTTATGTTTTAGCTTGCAAAAAAGCTTTGGCTAATCTGGGGATTTTGTTTAAAACCTTTACAATGGTCTCTGACTGCTTGTCTTTCTTGCGCTGTCTGACTTCTTTTTCAGCTATGTCCCAGTGTTCCCAGATTGTAGCGAGTACAAATAACACCATTATTACTGATAAGAATGATGGCAAAACATATAAAAAGAAGAGCTGAGTTGTAATAATCCTTGTTAACCCTTATATCTAACCATCAACCCCTAACTTGAATTTATGCCTAAATCTAACCTCAATTTTAGTTTTAAACCTAAATACTTGTCCCCACATTATTCTGACTATAATCATATATATTTTCATATTAAGGATTGGATCACATGACTGCTTGTGTGTAAAAGGGGTCGCTTGTAGCGACAAACCAACAGAATTATTACCTGACCGTGCAGTTTCTTAGTCCCCCAGTTTAGCATCTTTCAGCTCAACAGCCCAGACATTTACTGTTTTGGTTTACTCTCTAAAAACCCTCAATACACTCACTGTGGAATATTTAGCAGCTAAGGAGCCAAATATCTTTCTCACAACATCAAAGAGACCAAAAACAGAACTATATTTGCCAGGTGACCAGAAGCATGAGTACAAGTGAATGCTAATATAGCTCTGTGTCAACTGGATGGCTGCACTGTGTTCACAGTTTGTTTCTGATCCCTCCATTTTGCCAAAACATCAGTTTGACCACTGAAGGTCTAACTCCAAAATTAATTGCTAACTCCTTTCCCTTAACCCTTAGCCTAGCCTTCACATTATGCTGTCTTTTCCTAAACCCATTATGAAGGCCTACATTTGTGAGTGAATAAACTAGCTAAAATCGTCAAAATTGTCAGAATTATCCAAAGCTGGACGGAGGATAGAGGTACAAAAGCACACACACACCTCAGTCTCAACTGTGAAAATAAAGTAGGTGCCTAATGTGCCCTGAAGTTCTGTTAGTTCCCCAAGCAAGGTTTTTCAGATCTATGCGGTGTGTGTTTAAATGACACTTCCTCCCTCCTTCATTGCATCCTTCTCTCTATCTGTCCATCCCTTCTTTAACCCCCCTCCCCCTCCTATTTTTTTTTCAACCCCCCTTTCACTTTTCTCCTGTTCTCCATCTCTCTGTCTCATTCGCTTCATCCCATGGCGCATGAGGTCAGTGCTCAGCTCGGCAGCGGCCATGTGGTTCCCATCTTCCAATAACGTCAGTGTGATTTATGAGTGGCCCGCCACAATCCCAGCACAACCCCCACGCTACAGTACCATCAGCTTTCCTTACCATAATAAACTTAGACCCAACTCTGGCGGTACACACTCGCACACAGAGAGGCCTGTATGTAGGGGTGGTGTATGTACACAGTGTGTGTGCATGTGTGTTACCGTCTGTATCAGAGTGATGTAGGCATGTAGGCACAGGTATGTCAAATATTTTATGCACGCATATGTGTGTGTGTGTGCAAACGGGTCATACTCATAAACTAACCATTTGGTGGGGGCTTGACGTCTGCATCTCCTTGCTGGTTTGTGTTGTCTGATTGTCCTGATTGTTCTGAGGGAAAAGAAAAAAGAGAAAGAGAGACGGTTAGTGAGGTGGACAGATGTATGGACACTACCCAAGGTGAGGGAGCAGGTTAGCATCAGGGGGAACTCGTCATAAAATCGATGGGAAATGGCGCCTTCTTTCATTCTTTCCACGTAAAAGACACAGACATGGGGCTGAGATAAAAGTTAGCCGCATTTTTCCGCTCAGGTTGAACTTCAGTTGAAAGCCATAAAATGGCAAATCAAAACGTTAATATCCTAACTTCTGAAGTCCGTCACTGTGGGAAAATGTACATTCTAGACTTACTGGGAAAAGTGTCAAAAGACAATTCAGTTTGGAGTGTCATTTAGACTTGTTCTTTTTAGCTTTCTATAGCTCTCTTTCAGGAACTCCCACCCATTCAAATATACACACACACTATTTTAGTGAAGGCCTTAGACAAAGTAGGTTGAGTAAAGTGCTAGATGTCCTAAGAAACCTCAGCTTTCCACTGCTGACTTGTAAGCTGAGGGGTACTTTAGGGGTAAAGTGTACATTTCTGGGTTTCGAGGATTTTTTGGAGTGGGTCTCCTGTTTGAGTTTACTTTGACAAAACCACTTTTCTCTCTTTCTATACCTTTTTCTCCCCGAAGGACATAACATACATGCTGTTTTAGTAAAGGCCTTTGAAAGAGTAAGTTGGGTTAAGTGTTAAAGGTCCCAAGAAACCTCAGCTTCTCACTGCCACTTTGTAACTTGAGGGCTAATGTACTTAGGGTTCTAGGCATTGTTTGGATTGTATCTCTATGTGTGTTTACCTTAACATCTATAGGGGCAGGAAGGCAGAGAGCTGCCTGCTTCAGCTAGTTTTGTTTGGCCCGCTGGCTACCATTCTTCCTCTGATGCGTAATGCAGCCTTGTAGAGTTTTATGGTTGTATCATATATACCATTCAGGCCAATTACCCCACAGCACTGAAGCTTTAAGGCCGTCCTGGGCCAAGTCTCCTTTGCCAGAACGTGGCCCCCTTGCAGCCAGTAATAAGCCCCCCAATCTCAACATTTTCTAAGCCCAAATCAGTGTCCTAATCTTGGGTGGCATTAGTGGACGACATGCCAGCAAACTGCTGCACTATTCACCCTGTCTGTGAGTTGCCAAAACCGAGAAAACAAAAAGAAACAAACAAAATAACCTCATCACTCTGGGTCGAAGAGAAGACGGGAAGACACACAAGGATAGAGTTTCTATTTTCCCGCAACACTTTCCCCCCGTTCTGAGGAAGTGAGAGTCCATCTTTACATCTTTCTCCCTCAATTCCTCTCATACTCGTTCTGTCTCTGCATCACTTTCTCTCTCGTGCTGTCGCTCTGTGGAATCCTGGCAGCCATCTTAGCGCTTGGCAGCCATCTTAGCTTTGGCGGTACGAATGCATTCCTGCTAGCTGACGGCACACACACACACACACACACACACACACACACACACACACATACACACACACGCAGACACACATGCTTACAAAGCACACTCACTCTCTCACACAGACCCAATGGTCTTAAAGATAAAAAGACCTACAGAGGATATGCAATGCAAATAGAGTCAGGATAAAACCACGGGGTTGTTTGTCTGCAATCCTGCAAGTGACGTGTTGCCTGCCCAATAGCATGTTACAGAGAGTGTATGAGTTTAATAAAAAAGAGATGATCACAGATGTCAAACACTCTCATAAAGTATAAGGAAGGATGGAAACAGGAAAATAAGGGAATCATTCAAGGCACATAAGGTGATCATGTAAGATGAACCAAGAATAAAAAAAGCCTGAGGCCTTTCTTATCGCGGTGGTGCTCACCCCGACAATCCTAATCGTGCATTTCACTACAAGCACAAATCGTTAAAACCTTTTAAACCTTTGTGCCTCTGAAAAATCCCTCTTACACTATGTGACAGTTTCCAAGCCAAAATTCCGTGCCTTGTTGTCATGACAACAGGGATGGCACACCGCAGTTAAAGTCCCTAATGGTGAGTGGTTGTTGAAGCCTGTGTGTGCATGTGTCGCTGTTTGGCCTGGCAATTAGTTCGAATGAAGATAATAATATAGCCTACTGGCATGGGCTCAATGTGTTGTTTTTCTTGTATTTCTTGGCACCAAACCGACTGGCGGCCGCTATGCTACACTATAAGGAGGTTGACTTTTCAACATATCAGTCTTTCAGCAGTTTAAAGTGTTAAATCCACTCCAGTTACCAAACTGGATCTACCAACAGTTGGCTTTAATAACTTCTCTGGTTCCTTGGCAAAATGTGAGCTGAAACCGATCTTTAAAAGTTGCTACAGGGTGGGGTGGTCATGGCGCATAGATAAGACGCTTGCCTTTGGTGTGGGAGACCCAGGTTCAGTTCCCACTGTGAGACATCCACCATTGTTTCCCTGTCCACTTAACCTCACACCTCCTTGCAGAGGCGTGCGACCTCTGACATTAAAATGAATAAATAAATGTTACAAATGTTCTAAAATTGTAAAAGATGGGCATAATCATTCATTACTTGAGAAGTGGTGTGATGAAGCTTAAGAAATTTAAAACAAAAAGTTGTTCATATCAATTACATGGATAAAGTTGCACACTGCCAGTCCTCTGATCTAGAATGAGTTTTCTTGACTGTTTCATTTGAAGTGTTTTAGAGCCCTGGAGAGGTGAAAGCATGCTGTATGTCACAAACAAAGCAAAATAACAAAATTTTATATATGTCAATTTTCTTTTTGGGACCTCTTGGAAGGATCCTGAGTCCTATTTACCTACAGGTTCATGATGATGGTCAAATTAAAACAGGCTTGCTTTAAACCTGTAATCATTTCTCTTTTTGGCCACTTGGGGGCAGCAGAAAGAAGCTGACTGTTTAGGTTGGCTAACATGTTAGAAAATGTTTTTTCTACATCCAGTGGATACAAAGCAACTGAGTTGTATTTCCAACAGGCGAATTCAAGGTCCAATATTCACTCTCCTTTTAGTTCTATTTATGATCTTCACCAACTTTAATTGCTAAACGCTTTACTATGTTCACCTGCTAGCTGCTAACCACATGGCAGAGCATTTTCTCCAAAAACTGCCTACTACTAATAGCTACTGATATTGCCTGTTTTGGCCGAGAAACAAGGCTGATGAGAGCTGTGAGAGTAAAGAGAGAATCAAAACAGCATGTTGCATCCAGGAAAATCAAAACAATGAACAGAAAGATGCTAAAACAGTCCATGGAACTGAAGGAAAGCGCAGAGTCAGATGGTAATTCTCTGTGGGTTTGTCACTATGAGCGGCACCTGTCATATTACTCAGTCGTTTGACTCATGTTTCAAATAAAAATAATTGAAGTGCTGCTTTAAGGAGCACCTACCCTACTTGGTTTGTTGTGCTATTTAGTTTCAGACTCCCAAACTCTCTTTTTTCTTTCTATATTATTCCAGTGACTTCTAATACTTAGTGGCAGAAATGAGTAAAGATCAAACTTCAAACCGCCGCTGAATCTCTGAAGAGAAAGAGGCAGCTCTGTGTTGAAGAGGTCTGCCGCCATGATTTTTTATATATTTGCAATCAATACAAATACACACCATCTATCCATCAACCTCGGTGAGGTAACATAACACAAGACGTACTCTGGAGAGACTGAAATATACGTGTGTTAATATGGATGCCTACTCCCCCCCCACACACACAGACACACACTCAACAACACCCAGGCATGACACAGTATGTAACCACATGAGCAGTTACAGTGTGTGGTCCAATGCTTGCATGCATGGACCAAACATGGATACACATGCCTCTGAATCACAAACATGCTCTTGCTTGCGCACACACACACACACACACACACACACACACACACACACACACACACACACACACACACACATTTAAACACAGATGAATCACCCTTATCTCCTGCACACAGTCGCCCCAAGGCCCCCTGCACACGCCCTGCCAGAGATAATACAGCACACACACACACGCCATCAAATATATCATGCTATCACTCTAATCACACACACAAAGACACACGCACACAGAGAGAGTTCATTTTGTTTCTTGGTCAGTATGCTGATACACACCTGCAGCGTGTACACAAAAGTTAACACTAGCTATACATTTGTCACACTGCAGATGCAGACAGAGGCCAGTAACTCACACCCAGGCTAATGTACACACACTCAGAATCACACTTACTTAATCACTCCATTCATCATAGGCACAGACACAAAAACAACACACCACCACACATTCTCTCTCTCTCACACACACACACACACACACACACAACTGGAAATCATTAAGAGACACTTGAATGTAAAATTACATACACATGCTCACTCGCTTGCTACACAGGCGGCCATTGCCAGCGCTAATGGACTCATTTACTGTGCACACATTCATATACGAGTGCGCACTGCTCACACAGGCACTTTTTATTTTGCTAATTTACCGAGTAGCTTAGAGTGTTTATTTGTGCATCACAAGCGTACAGGCCCTTTGTAATCTAATGGGCACTAAGTGAAGAGGATTTTTCAGATTCATAAAAATCAACATCACCGGTCCAACACTGGAGATAAAATGTAAACTTAAGGACAGCAAGCATATACATTTTCATAAATACGTTTTCTCATTTCTTGTTTTCAGTGATCTATCACAACAACATAAGATGGAAATGTAATATGCACCAACTACACCTTCCCTCAAACCAGTAACTCATCACATGCTTTAATATATCACACTGTGTCTCCCCTGCTCTTGTTTTATAAAATCTGAAAAACAAAGAATTTCCCCAGACCAGATAAATGCACACTAACAGAGACCCACAGGCTCTCTCTCTCTCTCTCACACACACACACACACACACACACACACACACACACACACACACACACACACACACACACACACACACACACACACACACACAGCTGATGGCAGAGAATGGCAGATGAATGAATGAGGGGGACAGCGCAATGAGCAAAGTGCTTAAGCACAACAAACTGCTACGGTTCAGTGAGCCCCAACTGCACTACAGCAGCAGAGCCTTTTAAGGATAATTTCCGTTTATTAAAGCATGGGTTTTATTTTTTGTAATTTCTACAGGTAACAATAACAATAGACTGACTAAAGTAAAGATCTGGGAACACAGAGTTATTGCTAAAAAGAAGTCGGTCTCGGCAAAGAACACGTCAGATAGGACACCAGCACATTTAAATTTCCAATTGACTAAAAAATGTCCAATTGACTATCTCTTCTTTCTTAAAACCGCTGCTGAAATGCCCTTGAGCAAAGCAGTGGTGCTCTGACTGCTAAGTGAAGCTGCTGAGGGACAGCAGTAGAAGACTGCAGCGGTAAAAGTAAGCTGCTATCAAATGTGAACATGATACAGGCCATGTGTAAATACATGCACAGATTCGACTGTCAGTATAGCCGCAGTCTACAGCCATGACCACTTTGACTCTGCGTCTCTGTCTCCACCCTCAGTGTGCTGTGTCATTTAAGGATAGCTCCCCAGACATGGTTCAGTTCACAGTCAAATGATAGGGGCCTCTTATTCCTACCACTCGGGAGCTCTGCGGACAAATCTACCACTGTTCTCTCCCTCTTCATCTCTGTCTCGCCTCTACCGCTCCCTTTTCTCCTCATTCTGTAACCCCCCCCCCTCCACCTCCTCTGCTCGGCAGCGTCCCTGACTTCTGGTTCTGTCTATATGAGTTGTGGCGTTTAGGCATGCAGGCCCAAACCCTGTCATGCCTGGTGGAGTGTGTGGGTACCAGCTGCAGCTAATACTCAGGGCTCTGGGTTAATGTGGGAATGCAGCTGTGGTGTTGCGTCCATACATCTCTAGATGTGGCAGGGGGGGTTGCAGCGCACATGCATATGGAGATATATATACAGAAATACTAAATATAATGTAGCATGTATGATTGGCTTCATGCTGACGGAGGATGGATGTAAAGCAGACGGCGTACGGGCAAACTGCACGGACTGACTTGCATATATACAAGAGTTTGTTTGAGTTCAAGTGTGTGTGGCTGCGCAGTCTCACCCACTCTCTCCACCCCCACCCTCCACCCTCCACCCTCCACCAGCCCTTGGATAAAGAAACCGAACAGCCTCCCCAATTGGGTTTCGCTTAAGAGGTTTATCGGTATGTTGCTAAACATTCTGACCTTTTTTTTTAATCTTTAATGCGCTTAAAATGTTCCAAACCCTCCTAATCCCCACGGCTATCCCACACAGATGTTCATTCGGCTCTTTTATTGGACTTCATTTCAAACCTCTTTTTTTCCTTCTTCTCCTCCTCCTCCTCCAACACCTCCTTCATCCCTCTTCTCCCCTCTCTGTTTTCATTCGCAGATTTGTTTCCGGTTCTCCAAACCCCGTCCGCTTCAATCATCTACAAGCAAATCTCTTCCCGACCCTGGTCTTTAAGCCAGTGGTTCTTATTGGACACAGCAGCATTCGTGGAGTAGTTGACAGTTTATCTGTCCCAGGAATGACCCTAGCTCACTGTGATTTCACCATTAGGTTGAGAGAAATGAACACAGTTGTGACAGGAGGCCACTTTCTCCAAAGGTGCCCCTGAATATTGCATGGGAATTTGTTTCATTAGATAACGTACATAATAACAGGGGAGCAAATCACATTGTGGTTACACTGTGTTCCTGCTGAGCCATTAGGACATCTGGAAGAGCAGCCTCAGCCGCTACACAACTCAGTCATCCACTTTGACTTTATCCTTTCTATTCCTTTCAGTTATCTTTGTTTTTGTCATATTTAGAAGGGCGTTCTAATGCTGGGGATGAAGATAAAGTCTGATGCTGTTCCACTGCAAGGGTGTACATTTGGTTTTTAGATGTGGGGGACACAATGCAGTCCAAAAACAACAACAACATAAAAACATTAAAAAGAGATCAAATTAAAATGTACTGTTCACTTAAAATCATGTTCACTGCTGTTTAATGCTTACTTTACATCCATGTCCTATTCAAACGTTTTCAAAGGAGAATATTAACTGTAATATTAAAAAAAACACATTTTCTTCTGTCCAAAAAACGTGCGGGGGGAGGTGAAAGTACTTTTTATGCCCTGAATAGTATCAGCAGGTATTTCCTTCAAGCTCCATCCGGTGCCAACAACCACCACCAAGAAGGCAGGGCAGACTTAACCCAGGGCAAACAATGTTTTACAGGGCACTTGTCGCCCCACTCTGCTGTTCATTAAATGCATTGCTCTGAGCGCGTGGTAACAATTGAAGGTGATTCAGGTGAGCGTGTCAACATTGTTATGACCTTTTCTCATCCAGACTTTGGCTGCCAGACAGTCAGTGAACAATGTTTAGAGAGATTTTAGTAAGTAAACCAACCTTAAACACTAAAAGTTAGGGGGACAAAATAGGATTTTATGAAGTCAGGTGGGCATACCAAATGAAGGATTATCATTGCATTAGTTGGTAAAAACTGATTCTTAAAGCCTCTCTGAGCTATAGGTGAAACTCATCCACTCACAGTTACTTTAACATTGAATCCCATTAAACATATGTGTGAAATTTTGCCATAATTAATATATCAATTCTTCAGTTAAGGCCAAAAACGTTTTTGTAAAGGTCATTAGAGGTCACAGTGAGCTTGACCTTTCTTGACCAGTCAAATGTGTCGGCATTTCATTGTCCAACTGTGAAATGTAGTAATCAATTCTTGAGTTATGGCCATAATATGTCTTGTGAGGACCCGGTCGCATTGACCTTTGACTGCCCACTAATCACTTCATCACTGAGTCCAAATGGACGTCTCTGCCAAATTTGAAGAAGTTCTTTCAAGGCATTCAAAAGAGCTGGACGGACAACGCAGAGGGATAAAAATCGATGCTGAATTTGAGTGACTTATGTCGGCACATGTTGTCCATGTTCAAGTTTGTAGTGAAAAACAGCCTGCATCCTTCTAAAAGCACCCCACATTCTGTGACTGTAGTAATGGCCCATTAACTGTCAATGAAGCAGCTCATTTTTGCTTACAACTCAAGACTGAGCTTTCAAAGACTTAAGGAATAAGACTGGGCTTTCTGTTTTAGGATGGATTTTCCCTTCCGCTATTTTTGGCGCTTTCCTGGGAAGTTTATTTGACTTCCAAATCCACACCCTACCTATTAAACCAGCAGCTTCAAATGCTGGCAATTCCTCCAACACTATGGTGGTGTCAACAAAATAGCAGCTACAGGCTCTTAGGCTTGCAAATGCCCATCTTTTCGATCCACTGAAACGGCAACCTAAGTCTATATAATCAATCTTTGTTCCCACATTCATTGGAAAAGTGACAATAGTGCATAGTTCACTGAATGCCTGCTATGTAACTCTATGTGACAGCACAGCATGGGGCGATGTGATTAATTGTGAAATGTGTTTCTGTGCTGGTAGTGCTGAAGTGTGAATGTGTGGGCGTGAGACTATAAATACATCAGTTGGTGGCTATGGATTTGTGTGATTGTGTCTTATATACATTTCTGATAGTGTATATGTGCAAATATTTCTGGAGAGCACATGTTGAGGCACAGTTGGAGATAAGCGTGTAAACATCTGTGACAGACAGGCTGAGCATCAGAGTGTGGGAGGGAGACAGCGTTGTTTTTTAAAAACACGTAACATGCGTGTGCACCAGCATGTAGAGCGGCTCGTGGGAGTATTTGCACGTGCGTGCTCCCCGTGACTCCGTGTCTATATGTGGGAAAGTTCAATAAATTGAGAGAGAGATAATTCTGTGTTAGATGCACATCTGTGTTTTTTGTTGTGTGTGTGTGTGTGTGTGTGTGTGTGTGTGTGTGTGTGCTGCGTGGCCGCCTGGCCCGAGCCCTGTGCCAGCAAGGAGCAGGTGTGGGGAGGCAGCCCTGCATTGCCCGTTGCCCATCTGCGTGGCCGTCTGTGTGCCGCCTGCGCCCTCTCTGTGCCAACGCCACACAGAGCCGGGGAGCCAGGGGGTGAGAGGGGGGTGAGAAGGGGTGAGAGGGGCCTAAAGGGAATCAACCATGGGAGAGAGAGGAGGGCAGGGGGTAGAAGGATGGAGGGGTGGGGGCGGCTGGCTGGCTGCCCATGTATGCACCCCCCCCCCTCTGCCCTGTTTCTTTTATCTTTTATCTGCGCCTATGCTGATGAGCTGTGATGTACAGGGAGAGATTGACAGGGAGGGAGGAAGAGAGAGACAGACATAGCAAAGTCTCTTTGCTACCCGGCTTGTTCTCAGGACAGAAAAGTGCTTTCTGTACAGCAAAAAATCAGGCTAGTGTTGAGAGCTCTGACCGTCACTGTCAGAAAATAACTTCCCCTCCTCGAGTCTTCACTTTAAAGCTCTCTATCCAAACATTCACATTAAACTGAAAATGCATAGGGAGAGGTGTCATTGCTCCATTTGGCCAGCAGATGTCACTTGTTGGCAGTGGGGGCACAAGCAGCACCACATGCTAAAGAAATCTGCCTTTCGCAGGGGGAAGAGAGAGCAGTGGGAAAGATTTCAACAGGGCTGCCATGGCTTTAGCGAGACGGGAGGGGAGGTTGGGGTTAGAGCTGAAAGCTCTCTGGCATAGCTTGCTTCAGTCAAAATTCCTACCAACTTATAAAATAGCTGTGGCTCCAAAGAATTAACTCAAAATTTCTACAGAAATTCGTCAGTATTTTTCACATTGGACTGGATGTTAGATTTGAACAGTTCTCAAAAACTTAAAGAGGAGATCACTGTTTTTAGAGTGTGTTTCTGATCACATCCCCGAAAAATGCTTCATTTTCAAGTCACAGCTGGCCTGACAACACGACACGGACACTACACACATGCTGTAAAACACTTAAGACACTGGCAGGCTTGTTTAAACTGCACTGATGATTGTGTATATTTGTACGTGTAGAAATGATGTGTAGGTTTCATACAAACAGAACTGAGTATAGAATGTATAGCAGTGAGGTCCACAGCTCTGCGTAAAAGACAGGAGCCACCCTGTGGTACTCCCACATTATCCATGTTGTGATATATGTGTGTGTGTGTGTGTGTGTGTGTGTGTGTGTGTGTGTGTGTGTGTGTGTGTGTGTGTGTGTCTGTGTGTAGCAGGGCCTGGGCACAAGTGGGAATCATGTGATACCAGTCTTTGGCAGGGAACAAGGGAGGGAGATAGAGAATGAGGAAGGGGGGAGGGATATAGGGAAAAAAAGCAGAAAAAAAGGGAAGAGAGACAGACAGAGGAGAGAAGTGGAGACAAGAAAAAGACAGAAAAGAAGTGAATGAGAGAGAAGAAAGGGGGGGGTTGGGGGTAGGGGGGGAGTGATCGACTGAGAAAGAGGGGGAGAGAGAGGGAGAGGAAGGGGGGGCTTGAGGGGGATTGTGAGAGCTGTGGGAACGTTTTGCCTCGCCAAGAAAGACGTGAGCAGAGAGAATAAAAGAAGGAATAAGAAAGAAAGAGAGACTTGTTGGCAGAGCAGAGGAGGAGAGGAGGGTACAAGGGGGAGTGAAAGCAGTGTACAGTGGGCACCAGCTAGGGAGCTGACACGATCAAACCCAGCACTACAGGGGAGACGCGGAAAAGCAAACACACACACACAACGCCACAGCCACCAAGAGGCAGCAGCATCACTTTTTAACAAGGCAATTATTCTGAACTGAACTACTCACAGTCCTCCCGCCATTAATAAGTCTCACACACATGACCATGAATGTGTGTGCTATGATCCAGGCCTATGGTTGACAGGGAGATCGTGGAAACCTGCCACTCAAACCAGGAGTCTGTGTGTGTGTGTGTGTATTTTGTGGACTGTACAGGGAGCTGAGAGCATGACCTTGTGAACTTTTTGGCTAAGCGTTTTTATCACTATTCCCTACTGTGTCAGTTCCCCTTGGGACAATATCTCAGCACCATGCTCAGTGGACAAGATCGTCTGGCTTTCAGAGCAAGCGAGGAGCAATAATACTATATTCGAGGCAGGAATACTAACAGGGCAAAGTGGGCAATGGCCCTGGGTCAAAGCCCTACATTCACTAAATCTTTGTTGGTTTGTGGTAATTGGTAACTGGTTTGTACAAATTGGTTTGGGAATATGAACTGAAAGGACAAGAACTTTAAAGCTACTCCAATCAAAATCAACAGTTGAACTTATGATAACATGCAATGCGAAAGGTTTCGCTCGTAGTGACCAAGCCACAGTGAATTATCACTTGATTGCACTTTCAATTAGCTCTTTTGAGACTTTGTGTTTTGTAGTACGGCCCTCAACTTTACTGTTTTGGTTCACCATCACGGCTCTCATCAACATCATTTACATCAGCAGTAGATAGCTTTTGGCAAAAAAGCTCTAAAAACCCACTGTACACTACCTGCTTAGCACCAAACGGTAGATAGCCAAATTTGGCGGCTAGCTGGTGGACATAGTGGATCATTTAGCAGCTAAAGAGCAATATATTTCTCTCCTCACGAGATGGTGGAGTTCAAAACAGAGCTGAAAGGAGTGAGAATATTTGACTTAAATTTGTCAGTTTGAGTGAAACACGACTCCAAATGAATTCAAATGTTGTTCTGTGTCTGCGCAATCTGTGAATAAATGTACTTACAGTAGATGAAGTAGAGCTGGACAATATGACTGAAATCATCGTCATTATATTAATGAGGATATTTTCCAGTATATACCACCATAAAAAAATGCATGCTAAATCAGTGAATTGTATTCCACACCTCCACATTAAATGAGCCCAAACATTTCATATGTGTAAATCAAAAATTTCAATTGCTAACTTTATTGAATCGTCTTCCAGTCCGACAGTAATGGTATACTAGGCACGAGGAGAGTTAAAGCTGAAAGGGTTTAATGTTGTGTGCATGCTTAAAGACAACTGTATATTTTGACTGCAGGACACTTGAAGCCAGACTTTACTTTCAGGCTTCAAATGTCATTAGAAAAGTGTGCAGGCAATATTCACATCATAAATGGATGCCATCATGAAAGAGCATTATGTCACTCTTCTCCCATTTTCACATAATGTCAACAAAATATTATTCAAATTACAAGACAACACTGTTTGCATCACACCCTTCAGTCTGATCCAGCCTGGGCCAGCAAACACTAACGATTTATTTTGGGTTTTTTGAACTATGCAAATAAATGCTCCCAAATCTATCTGGGGCTTGGAGGACGTGTTTTATGAGGGTTGTAAAACTCCACACAAACACATAAAGCGGGCCTGTAAAAATAATGTGTGCTCTGCATAAATGCTCATTTGGACTAATGAATTAGGGGAGCGATGAATGGCTGCGTAAAACTCCTCACTGGGTGATGCCAATGGAGGCATAATGTATGATAGGCATGATTTGTGAGTAGGTTTGCATGTCAGTATTCTGCGTATGCATAGATGTGTGTTCTGGAGGAGGGGTAAGTGTGTTGCTGTGTGTGTGTGTGTGTGTGTGTGTGTGCATCCCAGCAACTCTTATGACTCATGTTGCTCTTTAGACCTTTCAGATCAGTGTCAAATAAGGACATTGTGTAAAAAGCTCAAACAAATCAGATCTCAGATAACACACACACACCACACTCACACACACACACACACACACACAAAATGACCTGCACACACACCCAGAAGCACCAACAGTGGCTAAACATCAACTGGTGCTCCAGTAAACTTGGGAACTGATCTGCATTCATCCTCCGGAGATGGTGGGGGCTTTCCCAAGTAAGCCAGAAAGAGGTTGAAAATCTCTGATACTGGGAAGCCAACAGCCAGATATGCATACCTACGCCATGAACTGAAGATTTATTCTTTAAGCTGACAGAAAGAGAGAGGAGGAAGAGACAGACAGACACAGAGATCGAGAGTAGCAGATGAGGCCTGAGAAAAAACAATCAGCCAAATGAGGGCACAGATAGAAAGGCAACCTTTGACCACCAGCTGTCTGGGAGTCACCGCCCAGCCGCATTTGTCAGTCTGTGTCCCCAGATGAACCCGGCCCAAGGGTCAGTGGCTCGCAGCACAGACGTGTGTTTGTGCGGTTTGTTTCGGTGTGTGTGCGCACACACTGCCGCGGAGTCTTCCACTGTTTGTGTGCGTGTCTGCTATCTGTGTCAAAGCTGGCTTTATTTCTCAGGCAGATAAGGTGAGTAAACAACTGCCCTGGCCTTCCGGTCTCTGACATGCTAGCTGATAGATACTCCTGCCTTCATCACATGCTCCCCAGTATCAGGCCCAGGGCACTGGGACAAACCATTCAGGCGAGTCCTAGGATCCAGATGCAGTCATGGGCCTGAGAGTTAAAGGAATACAGTGGATACCATTCTTATTTTTCTGTCTTAATATGACCACCAGTAGAGTGCAGGTTACTGCTGCAGCGTCATATATGAGGAACATATAGTTTTCACGGGCTGACACAATCACATTTACAGCATACGTGAATCAAAAGGCATGTCCATACATGTCAGACATACAGGATTAGCCTAGTTGGAGAGCTTATGTCTCCACTCATTCTCTCCCTCGCTCAAGCTGATAATTGGAGATTTATCCCTACCATCTATCAATCCATCTATTAATTTATTAACCCAGATAAAAGCTTTAAACCTTCCTTCCTCCCCCTCTTCAGAATCAACATGGCAAAAAGAGATTAGACCGGTGTCAATCCACTTAGCGAGTTCAAAAAACATATTCATCAATAAGCATCACTGAACTCAACCTTATTATCTCCGAACGCAGCCGCTGCGAGTGTAAGTGATGGGTTTTAAAATCTGACCTTGTTTGAAAAACTGACATGCACTTCAAGTCAATAATGGGGAATGAGGGAAAGGAAGTTTAATTCATACGTAACAAACATTTTTTTCATGCAATAAAACATGAAAACAGAATTAGGTCAAATATCAATAAAGAGAGTAAAAAAATCCTCTGCTGTAAAATACATTTTAGACCTTGACATGGGGTGATTATTCTATGTGTTGACTGATAATCACGACTGAAATGTTTCACACATCTGCCACCAAAATGTTCAGATGAATAAGCCCGGCGCCATGGTAACACATCGGATTCAAGCTTTGCATCCCTGCTAATTTCGAAAATATACCAGGGCAAAATGGCCATTAAGTATATTCATTTAAATGGCAACTCCTGTCAAGTCTGTTCTTCCTCTGTAAAAGGACGAAATGTCAGTGCAATGGCTGCCCTGTTGCCGATGGCTCTGTGGTATTAAATGGAGAGGATGTTCAAGTCGAGGGGCAGACCAGAGGAGCCTGCATCTGTTTGGCAGTCACTCAGAAATGTCTAGCGTTTCACACTACGCCTCTGGGATTGCTGGTGAAGCTCAGCCAGAAGTTTATGAAAAGCAGACTGAAAGAAGGAACCAGGAAGGAGAGAATATGAGAGATGGGGGCGAAAAGATGGAGTGCAAAGTAGAAGAGAAGAATGAGCTAGATGACTTGAGAAGACAAAAAAATAGATAGTGGAGAGGAGGAGGTTGGACAGCTGAAATGAGAAAGGGAACTGGTTTGATGATGTGATGTTTTCCATTCTGCCTGCAGTGTGTATACGTGCAGGGGTTCTCCTGAGGCCCCAGAGGAGCCTGAGGGCCCTTGGTAGGATCTGTGAGTGGATTCAGGTGAGGAACAGGTGTGGCCACACATCAAACCACATGCCTGTGACTGTGCTAATTACACTCTATGAACACAGGACAATGGTATGTGTATGTGTGTCCATGCATACGCACATGAGTGTGTGTGATCCATGCATAATCTCAAGTTTAAACCAAGCGCGCAAGGATTCATGACTCTGTGTGTATATTTTATGTACTGTAAGTACGCACAAATGCTTGGATTAACATGTGACAGGCGGCCCTGCCTTCAGTCAAGCCCAGTCCTCCACAACAAACCCGCTCCCCAGAGGCCGATCTTTGGTTTGGTCTCCGTCTATGCTGTCACCACGCCTGCACTGTCTGCCTTCTGTCAGCATCACTGAGAAAATACACGGTGCAATAACATGGAGTATGTGCACACACACACATCCATCCATCCATCCATCCATCCATCTAGCTTTGTACAACGGACAGACCAGATGAACGCGCTTTGAGTTTTATCACCCATTGAAAGAGTAGTTGTTGTGAAAAAGGAGAAGGTTGTGATGATGTTTCACACACTCATTCAGTTAGTTGAAGTTAAGTTGAGGTACTTAGAAGTATTTATGTTTTTATGTACCTGATGCTGCGTCATTTAGTCTGATGCGATTAGCACAACATTTTGGAATTTGACTGTGCGGTGTTATATTTTTTATTTTAGTTTACATATTTGATAAGTAGCATTTTGATCAAGTGTGAGGTCATTTTATAGTACATTTATTACTCTTCAATCTAAACGTCTTAAAGCAAGCTAATGTAACTTCTGTCTATTAGCTAGTTTAGTTAGCTAGTAACAGCAACTAATGGCAGTTACTGGGTGTAAACAGTAACAATTAATGCCTACGTAAGAACTACTGTAGCGTTGCAGTGAACTAGTAAACTTCTGTGGTGAAACCCATTTTAATTTAGTGATGCGTACATCTCCTCTTAGCAAACACTTATAAAACACTATAACTAGTTTTAACTTCCGAAGAGCTGGAGAGTCTGGCTCCAGTTTGTCATTTTTATTTTGTACTGTAAACAAGAAACTGACCTGCTCCAATAATATGGACAAAGATATGTAGAGTATTGTGTTTATGTACACCTATATAAATATTAGAATCTTTAGAACATAAACCACAATACCAGAAAGCCTAGACAATCACTGGAAATAATTTAAAATTTAATTTGCTTCATTCTTCTTTGACTGTCAACCTTCTTGACCCAAAGCGAAAGTAATAATCCCCACCCATCTGGTATCTGAGACAGGTTAAAGCACATTCTCTTTATATCTACTGTATATATTACTTGGTTCCAGTCCAATTCAATATGATGTAAAAAAACTCCCAAGAACTTTAGGTCATATGAGCTTGACGACTTTAACCCCCAGAGGCTACCATCTTTCTGCACTTGGCCTATTAGCGCCATTGTTTTGCAGAGGCACGTTCATCCAATAAAACAATCAAGGCAACGTATTTATGAGGACTTCTATGAGAAATGTGAGCCAGGCCTCTTCCGCTTAAGTTTGGATCCACTGTCAGACCCCCCTCAGCGAGAATGTGCACTAACTCAGGCCTGCAGGAGGGAGGTGGCAGCGTGTTTATTTTACTGTGGGCTGTATCTGGCCATCATTATCTCACACAGCAGAAGGAGAGCTGTAAACAGATGCTTGCGGCCCACTCAGCTGCAATAGAGCGTCTGGCTGTGGCTGCAGCAGGGGTGGGAAAGGGGATCTAAGGATGCTGAGGTCGGAGGCATGAGAGCGGAGACAGACTGTGGCAAAAGTTAGCTGTGCCGGGGCTGAGGTTGAGATTGAATATGGGGATGAGGATGGAGCTGATTTTGAGGTTACGAAGGAGCGACTGTTATTTCTGCAGCTGGCAATAGTGACGGAGCAAGAAGCTTGGACCATGTGAGTGAGGCAGGGCCTGGTGCTTTGGCATCGCTGTGGCCTGCAATATTATCACACCAAAAGAAAGGTTGTTTTGTAATGGTCATAACACAGGGGGAAGCCATATCAGTTCAAGATGCTCTTGCCGGAAAGCTCAACAAACACTGGCAGTGAAGTTTTCACAGAGCCGCGTGGCCTAAACAAACTGCTGTGGAAAGAACAGAGAGGGGGAAGAACGTAAGAATGGGGGGAAGGGTGGGGTGGGGGGTGAAATGGCGTCTCTGTTAGTTACAGTTGGGAGAGAGGGAGAGTGAGAGTGGTGGGATCTGCTGCTTTTTTGACTTTAATCAAAAGCAGAGACGCTCTGCAGTGGAAAAAGCATGACGAAAAGCAAAGTTCACATGAGCTAAAGGCGGGTGGGGGGGACGGGGGGGGGGGGGGGGGGGGGGACGGGCAGAGACAAACAAACAGACAACTACTGACGAACAGCTGCGCTTGTCACCGACAAATAGGGCGAGGGAGAAAGTGAAGGAACGAGGAGAAAGAGAGAAAGAGAGAGCACCCTAGCTACAAAAATGGAAAGTCCACATTTTAGAGCAGTATGGAAATATGGTCCTCATTTCATGATTCAATTCCCGCTCCCTCCCTTTTCCCCTCCCTCTCTAACTACCCCTTTCCCTACCAAAGTCTCTTCTGCAGCTGCAGCCGGGTTATAAAAGCCTGTTAAAACACAGGAAGGACCAGTAAAATGGATTGAAAAATAGCGGGAGGGAGGTCTTTCGGAATGGAGCAGAGCAACTATGAGAAGTGAAAACTTGATAGAGAAAGTCTAAACATAAAAGTGGCATAAACTTCATTCATTGTAAAGTTTACAGATGTGTACTGCATGTGAAGTGACATAAACTTTTACTGTTATAGAAGCCCAAAAACTCGATTAAATCTTACCAAACTTCAGAGGTTATTTAGCTAATTTAATCGTGTATCTAAGATTGTATTGTTCAAAATCTCTAAATGTTCATGCAGCTGCAAAACTTCCACAGACGAACTTCTGCTGACTCCCCTCTCTGAATGTAAGAACAGTTTTGTACTGGGCCAAAACACCATCAGCCTCCAAATCCATCTCTCACTTTAATCTACAACTCATCTTCCCTTCATCTTCTCCTCATCCCTCCTTCATCCCTCCTTTGCGTGTGCAGTAAGACACATGCAACATTTCAGGGCTGCTGCAAAGCCCCTTGTTGACTGTCTGAGAAGTGACGAGCAACCCGGTCAGCCGCGGTCTATGCGACCCTGTCAGGGCTCATCCAAGCCTCGTCTCCCGTGTCTTCCCCTCATACAGACCTAATCCCAGCAGCTTTACATCTTAAAACTTTCCCCCCTCCGGCTCAGGACCTGCGCCAGGGAGAAATTAAAAATGTGCCCTAAGAAGCTGAAGAAGCAGGCTTTTCCATGGAAACTTACATTAACCCCGCTGACATTACACATCCTATAACACCGAGCACATCCCTAAGTTTCAAAGCCACCATCGGCTCTGCTTACACATGCTCTTCTGCTACTTCCCATGCAAAGCCTTGTCCTCAAATCACACTCTGATGCGCACTCTCTACCTTCATCTGCTTTAGTGCTTTCACTCTGCTATCTATAGATGTTATTTTCTCTACTTATTCCACTTCCACTCTTTCCTCTTCCACCAGGTCGTACCCAGTTCTTCTCCACAATTCACTTCCCTCCCTGCTCAAATCACAAAGTTAGGCCAGGCAGTTCATTATTTCAAATTTACGGCCTGTCCGTTTGGCCTGCCTCAAGGAGGAATAAAATCAGGCTTTGGTCGGCATGGTGATCTGGGGCCAAACCCAAAGTCCCTCCTCTACCCTTTTACAGTTTAATATAAAGTCATATCAAATTAAATTTAACGAATGAAAAAGGCTCTCCTGAGTGCCAAGAGCTCTACTTCACACACACACACACACACCTCAACTCAGCGCACCCAGTATATACACACACACGCACAGACCTGCAACTCAACATTAAATTGCCCTCTGCCCTCTTTAAAGGATATAACTCAATCTGGCAAGTGTGCAGGAGGACTGTGTGTGTGTGTGTGTGTGTGTGTGTGTGTGTGTGTGTGTGCGTGTTAACGCATGTGTGTAGGGGTAGACTGTGGATCATTCATCTAGTTGAAAAAAGCATAAATGTGGGCACAAAAAAATAACGTGAAAGAGCACTCACTCTTGCTATATACATAAAATAGTCAGTAACATCATGTAACTGTATGTGCATGTGGAGGAGTACCATGAATTTCAGTGTGTGTGTGAGAATGTATTGTATGCGTACGCATTGACCCACATCTATTAACCCCCAGCCAACACTGCCACTGAATAGAATAGAGAAGGCTGTATTTTAAATGGATCAGGCTCCATGGTAATACAAAATAATGACGGTTGCGCTATATCAAGGCCCGCAAAGACCTCCTATCCCTGCATCCTCATAGGTCCTTTGGGGATTTCAGCCATTTGAAAATATTTTAAAGAGGCCCGATTGCCCCCAGCTCAGCGGCTCAGAGAAGCCTTAAAACCCTGCAGCTAAATCCTGGGGTTATGTAAGGTAAAGCCCTAAATCTCACCGCGCCTGATGTTACATATTACTGTAATTGCAAATGAAAAAAAAAAAAACACCAAAGACAAAATACAGGGTGGGGTGGGGGTGAAGAAATGCAAAGACAAGGGACTTTGGGAGCTAGTGGAGGGAGGAAAGGAGAGGAAAAGAAAGGAAATGAGGAGGTGTGAGAGGATGGATGGAGTCGTGGAAAGAAGAAAAGAATCAGGAACCGATCAGGGGAAAGAATGAGAAGAGTACTCTTTCTCTCTTTCTCCTCCTTCTGCTGTTTGTGTATCTCTTCCCTTTCAGCAGACTGAGCGCACTCAGAAGGAAAGTCAAAGTGCTGGCCAAAACTGTGGACTAAAAAGGAAATCCAATAAAACTTAGTCTGCATTTATCATCTGTCCACCTTACATCGTCTGTCATCCTCCAACCCAAGCCTCCAGGGGCAGAAACAGGCCTACACATGTAAACACAAATGCAAGACTGAGAAGACATTATAAAGCACCGCCATGTCATTTTAAACTTTAAACAAATTTTTTTTTATGTCTGGTACAGTTTGTTTTTGTGTGTATGTGTGTTTTCTGTGCGTGAGTCTCTGCATGTATGAATCTAAAATGTGTGCGGAGGCGGATAGGGCCGTTAACATTATGATCACAGCGCATGATGCAATGCATCGACTGAAGATGTAAACAGGCTTTAAAGTCAGTCACATGAGGAGTTTCTGTAAAAAGGAAGATTTTAACACATTCAATGCCTGGAGGCAAATAGGGTCTGAGGCACTTGACTGTGATAGCAAATGTTAAACATCTCTTTTAAATCTGCCAACGCAAAAGTAAGGCTTTCAACGGCTCACGCTGCAAAAAGTGCTGCTAAATCCTGGCCTTTTTCTTATGTACATAGGAGCAGGTTATTTTGATGAGAAAATATAAACCAACATGAATGAATGTATGTATGCCATCACCGTTCTGAGTAACAACAACACTAAACGTCTAAAGCCATGCTAGTGGCGCTGTAAGACGGTATTTAAGTACAGTGGTGCTTCAAAGTAAATGCAAATATCAGCGTGTTAATATGCTCACAGTGACAATGCCAACATGTTAATATGAAACAACAGTTTGCCATGTTCTCCATCTTCGTTTAGCATGTTAGCATGCTAACATATGCTAATTATCTAGCGAAAATGTTGACATGATGATGGCGTTAATGAAAATTAAAGGGACCACCAAAATTCATAACAATCCATCCAATAATTGTTGAGACATTTTACTCAAAACTACAAATGTCAATGTCATGGAGGTGCTAGATGAAAGGTGAGGGGATTTCCAAATCTCATGAGGACTCATCCACTGGGAACCATGAATATCTGACAAATTTCATGTCAATCCATCCCATGGCTGTCAAGACATTTTACGCCAAATTGACAACCTGTTAGTTGTACTAAAGTGTGACCTGTATGATTATGATTCTTCCTGTGAGGACCATGGATGTCTGTTAAAAAATTCAGGGCCATCCATCTATGAGCTGTTAAGATATTTCAGTCTGTACCAAGTGGTGGACTGACAGACAGACCAACCTTGCCATTCTTAAAGCCATGCCGCTAGCACGGTTAAAATGGGATGTGAGGGCTAAGTCCACAGAGAACAAGTAGAATAGAATTAAAAGAAAAAAAAGAGAGTAATTGTTTGAGACTGTTAATGCCTCTGGGAATCATCCCCAAAGCAGGACCCACACAGCCTTACAGCCATGTAACCCAGTATGTTGCTTTGCCCATTAAACATCATAATGAAATCAAGCCTGCATTACCACTGGCACCAGGGACCGGATTATACCTCACTGTGGATTAGAGGGCCGTCGGCAGTGCAAACTGAAGAAAGGATAGAGAGACTAAGCGAAGAAGAAGAAGGTCGAAGGAGGGGTGGCTAAATGCCGCTCATGTAGATCACTCACACTGCCAGTGTCATTGGCTGCCATCCAAGAGAAGGCCAGTCAACAAAGGGACTGTGAAAAGAGGAGAGACTGTAATGTGCACTTGCTGTGTAATGGCTGGGAATGTCAGGTAAAATGAGCTGCTGGGTTGTGTTGCTGCGGTGTAGAAGTGAGGAGACCAATGGAGGTTTGTGTCAGATGGCACAGGACAAACTGACAACAGATGGACTGCAGTGGCCTGGCTGAAGGATAAGACATGGAAGTTGTTAATCTAAGGCTTGTTACCGGTTTGAATCTCCTGAGCTGGTTGAGAATTTGTTGAGAAGTCTCACCCTTGAGTAAAGGCTTTCTGTTTGCTTCTTATGAACAAAAAAAAATTCAGTTAATACTTGTTGCGAACTACCAAACTCAAAGGCAGGACAAAAAGCCTGCCATCATAGCCTCCAACTGGCTTCCTCCCTGATCTCTCTCTCTAAGAATTCACATGAAAAGAAATTGCAGGAGTGAAATGAAAAATGTTTGTTTGATTGCCTGGTTCAAAAAGTTGCTTAGTTTTTCAGAAGCAGTTGCACCGTTTTAAGTCTTGGTGAGAGGGGTTTCAGGCACTGCTTGACAATCAAGTAACAAGAGCTTTGTCTAAAGCATACTGAGGTCTGTAACTCTGGCCAGTTGCTTAGGCCCTCAACTTAACTGTTTTTGTTCAGTCTCACTGCTTTCATAGTATCATTTTCAGCGTAGAACTCCTATAAACCTGCTACCTAGCCAGCACCAGACAAGAGACAGACAAAGCTACCAACCATCTGGTGAACACAGAGAAGTTTCTGGCTCTTTAGCTGCTAAATGCACCACTCAGTATTGAATGGAGAACAAAACAGAGCTAAAAGGACTTTCATTTGGTGGATACTCTAAAATGAATGCTAATGTTCTTTATCTAACCATCTATTTAACCACCAGAGTTTTAAGCACTAAAACATCCACCTGACTACATACTTTATGTTATTATTGTTCATTTGTCCACATTAACTAAATGTGAAATAATTTGGGTACAAAACTACACAACAACTTTTAAATTGCAGTAGATGCAAACACAGGTGACCATGGATCTCAGGCAGGTTTCAAGTCCCAACTTTGACTGAAATGTGAACAAATGCTAATAGTTCTAAATCTATCTGCCCTGCTCTGTTTCTCCTCGTTTTGTTCATCATCCTGAAACTCGCCCCTTTTCTTCTTCTTCTGCTCTGCCTTTTCCCCTAGAACTGCTGCCAACATGTGATTTCACTTATCTTGCAGTGAAATTAGAGTGGAGAAGAACAGACTAATGGTCATCTCGCTGTCTCTACCTCTTTCCCTCCTCTCTCTCTCCTCACCGTGGCATGGCTTGATGAAAGGACCTGTATATTTTGCTTTAGTTTCAAATTCCACTGCCCGAAAAAAAAAAAGAAAAAGAAAAAAAAAGAAAATTGCAGATGTGGGCTGCTCGCCACACCTACACAAAAATGCTGGCCTGAAAAAATAAAAACTAAGCAGCGCAGACAAAGAGGGGAGCAAAAAGATCTGCAGCTCCCTTGCTCTTCTTGTAAACGCATGATCTTTTCTGGTCTCTTTTGCAAGAATTCCTGCTGGAGTGCTCCTCTGGCTGGGTACTGAACATCATGAGCAGAAGACGACTCTTTATGAGCCAGAAAAGCCTCCAGTGAAGCCTCCTGTCCTATGTTACCACCCCTCCCACGTGAAGGATTAAGTCATTAGAATTAATCACCACCTATGCGACCTGCACAGATATGGTATTCCCAGATGTGTAAACATGCTGAGCCAGCATCGCCAGGTCATCAGTCGAGAGATGACACTAAGATGTTGGCCTCCTCTGCTTCCTATTGGTCCCGCAGGGGGCCTAGTGCTGTCTTTAGGGCACAGTAATGATCACAGAATCCCACTGTGCCCTAAGCTCTCTCAGTCATCTCTTCCCTCAGTCATTCACTTTCCTTACTTCATCCCTTTGGGGTGTTTAAGCCATGGAGAGGCAGTCCTACATCTGTGGCAGCCATCATCACTCGAGTCAGAGGTCAAAAGATCTCGAGAACTTTTGGAACAATCTGCTGTCATTAGGGATTTAGAAACTGAATCTAATTCAATCGATTCTGGGGATGGATTTTGGCATTACAAGCAAACACTGCTGTTTGGGCAAAATGTATTTTTCCCCCCAAATGCATTCAAGTCAAGCGAAATCTCACTGGGGAAGATGATTTTGGCTGAAAAAAGTCATCCCATGAGAGGGCGGTGAGAGAGCCAAACAAGACCGAGCCAAAGATCCAGTCATTGGAGCCAGGAGAGTTTTCTCGCCCCGATTGTTAAAGAATGTACACACACAAGTGTGTAACAAAGCATATAGATGCACGTTCAATTAGATTTTCTGAATGTTTTCCTGAATATAAATCACAGTTATACCAACAGGTGAACAATTCAGTTGCTTTACTGAGCAGTGCATGTCTTCTACATGGATCACCAACTGGTGAGGATGCTGAATTGCAGCTTTGGCCTCAGTGTTTTAGCATCATATGCAGCCATCAAGTGCATATTTAAGAGCCCTTTCACAAGATTCTCTTTTAAAAAAAAGTCAGCTGGAGACAGCATTTTCAACCAACTCATGGAGGTAACGCTAGCTTAATTAGCTAGCTAGCTAGAGCTGATAAATCATATTTGGCAAATGAGTGCAACAGTAATTAAGGGTGGCAGGGCTTAGTGAACTCAACGTTGAGTTTGACTAACTGCGTTGAAGCTTACTGTTCCGCCACTAGGCTGCAATGAGTCTTTGAATGCTCCCTGGGTGTTGTGAGCACTCGCACACTGAAGGAAAACTTACTGCAGGAAGTACTTCACCAATAGTAACCCCACCGGGATCGTAAGATAAAATGGAAAAAAAAAAGAGGGAGGAGAGACAGAGAGCAAAGGACACAGCAAAGGAGGGAAAGAGCGGGAAAGAGATTGGGGAACGGCTGCTAATGCTTTCTCCAGAACCTGGCTCCTGAATGTTCCTGTAAATTGGTGCGATCTGAGAAGTTGGATGTTTCCATATTCAGTTCTCCTCGTCTTTTTTTCTCCTCCAACCTCCTCCTCTTTTTCTCTTCTTCTTCCCTTCTCTTCTTTCGCCTCTTCCTCATCCTTTAACCTACAGGAAGCATGTTGGCCAGCCTTTTTTTCATATTCTGTCTCCTTCATTTAGCAAACCCAAGTCAAAGAGGAACCACAGAATGGGAATAGTAACATTGAACAAGACTGCAAAACAACTTTGCCCTTGAAGGAAAGCCCTGATTATTCCAATCAAAATGTTAAGTCAGCCCAGTTCTAAATGAGGGCAGAAAAGCCAAGATCAACGTCAGTGAAGAAACACAGGTGGCAATTTCATGATCACCGGCCTGTAAGGTTTTCCACATGGGCTCTCCTTTCAAACTTTCATAATGTCTGTACTGGTGACCCAGCTGCAGTAGACACCCTCATAGGCATTGAGCCAGGACTGCAGTACTCAAGTGTAGTCTCTCTCTTATGTCTGGAATAGAGACATTTTTTTTTATCTCTGATGTCTCATACTCTGGAGTGTTTTGACTTGGGCTTGTCTCTATCTTTGCCCCCGGTCTTGCCTGTTAAGTCTCTGGTCTTGACCGAGTCCAATTGGTTTTTCTCTCTCTCTGTGCTACTGTGCCTCCAAAAATCTAATGCGAGCTGAACAGTATTGTGTTTTGAATGGCAGTGTATCGTATTTTTACAAACTTTTCTGTAGGTTGTTTTGTATCAAATCATCTAAGGACTGACACACACTTTGGAAATACTGGAGTTTAAATTCCCCAAGCACAAACCCCCCACGGAATTTCTGACCAGCCACCAACAAAGTCTATAAAATCGCCAATGTATTTATTCAACTGAGCAATTATATGTTCTGCACATTTGATCTTTAAACATGATGTTTAAATGCAATCAAAGCCTTCACCCGAAGTGCCACACTCTGGGTTTGGTATTTTTGTCATTATTTATTGATACTATTTTGTTTTGTCCTCAGCAAAATCAATCAGGCCTATATTCTATATATAGTTTGGTAGGTAAGTGTGAAATGTGGTGCTCGGACTTAAGTTAAGTGGACTTGTCTACAGCCCTGTGCTGAACTGCCATAATCTGCGTGTAGCATGTGTGCCTCTCAGTATCCTGAGCGGTCTGCCTTTGCAGTCTGGTGTTGATCTTTCCAAAACGTCAATTTTTCTTTTGTTTCCCCATGACATAAATCCCAGTTTAGTACACTATACAGTACTAATGCAACAAACCCCAGTCTTCCTCTGGGGCCAGACTGAGGGGGCCTCCCAGGCATGAGCACCTTTAAGACCTGTGGCTTTACAGCTGAAACAGAAGAGATAAGCTTGCTTAGCGGAGCATAAAGACTACCTCCACACCATTCTGAGGAGAGGACACAGCGACTATGATCCATTCATGACTGAGCATGTGTGTGTTAAGCCAAGCGACCATAAGCCCCACTTGCCTTCCTGCGCTGAGGGAGCTGCACTGAGGGCTAGGGAAGGGTATTGTTAGAGGTTTTTTAATGCCGGTGCCCATACAGAGTTGAGTACCACTACCAATAGAAATCAGCTGTTCAACAACTGCCTATTTGACTTGCCTATTAAATTTCTGGCCAAATAATCAGTAAAACAGGCTAAGACTGTGACCATGCACACGATACCTTCTAATTCTACACAGTTTTCAATACTCTGGGCTATGGACACATTTCAGTTGGTACTCAAAAAATAGTGAGATGGTCGCCCAGAGATCTAAGATGCTGACCATGTAATTGCAACGTCTTCTGTTCAAGTCGGACTTGGGTCCTTTGCCCATCTTTTTCTCCCTTCATTTTCTGCCACCTCTCTACTGTCAAATAAAGGCAACATGCCCCCCCCCCCCCCCCCCCC
>NC_060151.1:6574979-6599653 GCF_021292245.1 Micropterus dolomieu
AAAAAAAAGTTCAGATTTGATATCCAGTGCTCAATCTGGATTGTGTGAAAAAGCAACCTTAATATTTTAGGTTGCATGCCTGCAACTCTAAGTGGATCTCTTCTTTCCACATAGGATCATCCAATTCCCAACAAGCTAGCCTGACCTCCGGCCTCAGATTCTGTCCCCAATCAAAAAAGCACAACCGTCTTTTAATCCACCTCCATAATCACAAATTCTGCCGTTCACATCAGCCTGGCTTTGCTGGCCTTCAGAGCTCTGCACAGAGTGTATAGAGCTGAGCAGGCACCAAATGAATATCTCCGCTGATTAAATCATTAAGGAGCTTTTTTTGACTAGCCCCGCTAAAACCCTGTCCTCTAAATTTGCCTCCGTTCCTCTCCCTCTGCTGTAGATCTGGAGTTAGGGGATGGAAGGGGTTAGTGATGGTGGGGGTGGGGATTAACTTGTTTGGGCTGTCCGCAGGCTCAAACACTAAGCGCTCAATCACTCAATCACCGGGATCCACACGCTCACTGGGACTTAGCCTCACAGATCCTGCTGACATTGACCGTGGCTGGACTCCCAAGCTGACCTGCCCAGCCGCTGATGATACCATATCTCTATCTGTATTGACCAATTTTCCATCACTATCAGCAGCTTGCCATGAATGTTGATATCAAACAGAGAGGGCGGGCAGAGAGGTAAAGCAGGTAGGTACAGGATTAGAGACTGGCTTTGGTTTTCTGTACTGTGCATTCTTTAAAAGCACAGAACTGTAAGACCCAAAAAAACAGAGATGTTTGATCCAAATTGGCAAATTGCTCGTACTTACGAAGACCATCAAGCACCTCAGTTAGCATCTTGTATTTCAAACAAGGCTTATACTCCCTTTCCTGTCCCCCAACATATTCAGAGTGCCTTGTGCTGGCAGAAGCCTACACACCTGTTTCATTTAAAAGACGGAATCAAAATACCAATGCCCTTTTTCCTGTGTTATTCTTACGTTCTCTAAATTAAAACTAAACGGACGGAGCAATAGGTCCTTTTTAGCGGGAAGAATGGTGTGTGCATGAGAGGCAGAGATATAAGAGACAGAGTAACAGAAAGTCTTGAAGTTCAAATCTGTGTTAACTTCCTGTCCCTCCAGAACTCATTAATATCACTATCACCACCAATAACATCAATCCTCCTCTCACACACCTCATATACCACAGTTTAGTCTGCTCAGCCAAACACAGAGGCCATCTATCGAAAGAAGATAAAAAGGCTAATTTCTCTTAGACTCATAGGACCTCATGAAAGAGCATGTTTGCATTCTTATCCCAAAATCTCAAAAAAAATTTAACTGATCTAATCTAACTTTATTCTGTGAGGCGTGTTCCAACTCCAGTTCTGTAAACTCTCTTAACTGCACAGGCTTGTCGTAAATCGCTCTCGATTGCTACCTGTTCATGAGGAGGTTAGCATTTGTGAGATGTGATAATTGCCCTAAAATTGTCATATAGCAACCAGCATAAAGTAAGTAATATCATAAATATTAAAAAACCTCTCAAATTTCCGTGTAAATTGGCAATGTGAAAAGAACATTTAATTTGCATTAAGTTCATTTTACTTATACATTTTATTTTATTTTTGGTTAAGTTGGTATCATATTTATTCTCCAAAAGCATTCAGATGAAGGCATAATTCCTAAATAGAACAAGTGTTTTTTCCTCTTCTAAAGACGGTTAGTGAATGTGTCAGATTGTCTTAAATTGGCCCTAAGTGCCACATATGTATGAATCTGTTAGTTTGAGTGATTCTTGCATGAGGCCCATTGTTTCCAGTCATGAGCCTGCTCCACCATGCTCCAACACCTATCCTCACCAGATCCCAATCTAACATCGCTGCCGGGTCACTGCACTGCACACACAAACACACACACACACACAGTATAGGAAACATCAGGCAGTGATTAAGCTAATGTAGCTGTCTAACAAACAGAGAAATACTGAAAGCCATTCAACTGTGTGACGGGACTTTTTATTGTCCAAAAGCTGTACTGTCCAAACCTTGAGGAAAAATTGCCTTGATGAGAGCGAACTGTTGATTCAGGGCTCAGGCCAGCCACAGTGAGTAATATAACCAAGTTCTGCAAGTCTGTCTTTATTTATTTGAGGTTATTAAATTTTCATTTTATTAACACTGCCTCAGTGCTTCACTATTTGTCTTTAAATGTGTATTCATTCTTTTATTTATAAGTGTCATTATCTAAACATATTATCTTTATTAGCCAATAGGGAATCCCCACTGGGCTTACTTCTGCTGCTGTGGAGGTTTTTTTTTTAATATTTGTTTCTGGAGCTGATTTTTCTTGTGGCTGATGTCCCCCTTTAAACTGTAAACACATTAAAGACTGGCTTTGCGTTACAAAGGGAATTATCTTTTCTAATATGCATGGAGCTAACCCTGTTTTTGTTTTTTCTTTTTTGTTTTTGTTGAGTCGCAGATTATTTTAAGTGTCGAGAAGTGAAGAAAAACAAAAAGAAGGAAAAAAGACTGCAATAAAAGAGGACACTGGTGTGAGAGAAGAAATCTTGGAGAACCAGAGGTGAGAAAAGATCACGCTGAGGGTTTGGAGGAGAAGGAGAGAGATGGAGAGCAAACGAAGCAGTGCTGGTGTCTGTTTTCCCTCTGGCTGGTGGTGGGCGACTGCAGCCAGCATAAACACATGCCTTCATGGCTCACACATTTCCTGCTTCACTCCACATCCCAGCACTGGGCCACACAGGCTCAGGACACCACAGTGAGTTCTGTGTGTGTGCGTGTGTGTATTTGCATGCATGCATGTATGGTATGCATGATCGCTGATCTTGTGGTTAAAATGGACTCACACTGTTTGGGCAAATCTTTTTGTTAGCATCTCAACTCTGACTGTGTCTGCGTGGTTGCATGAACACACACCAGCGTGCACACACAAATCATACTTAAAAACATACATCTTGTCTGAATGTAAAGGAAGACATATTTCATATTAGGCTTTAAGGGAGGAAAGAACCAGGCTTATTCCCATCTGATTCTAACATATGTGGTTTAACAGTTTAACATTAACACTATTCATCTCCTTAGCTGTTGGCGTACCTCTCCTCCCACGGGCAAGATATCTTAATGCGTAGTGCTCACTCTCTTTATTGTACGTGTATGTGTGTGTGTGTGTGTGTGTGTGTGTGTGTGTGTGTGTGTGTGTGTGTGTGTGCGTGTGCGTGTGTGTGAAAGTGCATTGCATCATTCTGTTACTTTAAGGGGGAGTGTAGAAGCGAGGTTGTCTAATGTGTTGATTCCACACAGCTCCTTTCATCTATAGAGAGCCTCTTTTCATCTATAGCGAGAACCTCCTCTATCACCTTTCATACAAAATCAGGCGGAAAGAGAGATTTAAGACACAATGACGACGGGTAGAGAGGAGCAGGGGAGTGTGGGAGATTGAGAGGCGAGGGGGGGGGGAGATAGATTGAGGAGAAAGGGAACCAGACAGAGTAGAGAAAGTGAGCCGGGGAAGGGGATGCGAGGATCCATCATCCTACAGAGACACTTCCCAGGAAAGGACGGCACTTTTTCCACTCTCTCTGTTTTGTCTCACCCGTACTGCAAGCTCGCTGTTAATCGGAAAAGACATTACCGGTCAACTCCAGCTGCGTCCTCTCACGTCTACGCTCTGTTGCTACATTCCCAGGCTTATTTATGCATGCTTAATTTTAGGTGTTAATTTGGGAAATGGCGGAGGAAAAGCTCTTCTCGCCATCCGTTCCACCAGCAAAGGCTATATAGATTCAGAGCAAAGGGGTCACTGAGGCAAGTTGTTCCCTCTCTTCTTGGCAAATGGAGTGTAAAACAGGCCTGAGAGTGGCTGTAGCCCAGAAGGAGATGATTATCTGGGGCTAATTTCACCCACAGTGGGGCTCTAAGTGTCCCTTAAGGATCATATAAGGGCCTTATAGACACTATATAGTACTGGATGAGGTGTCCCTAAAGTACTTTAACAAGACGATCATCTGGGCATCATCCTCCCTCAATGGATAACTTAATGTTGTCCGTTCACACATTTGGCTAAGGAGGAACAAGAAGGAGGATGTCCTATATTAACACCACTGGACCTCATTAAAAGGATGTACACATGGAAGATATAGTACCAACTTATTTTTGATGCATTCAGAAAACTGTTCATGTGCTGTGTGGAGCCTTCACACTATCCCTATAGCCTCGACCAAGGTCTGAGAGTACACTGGGTCACTGAGCCAGCTGCTCATAACCATTATTAGGCAAGTTAACGTCAAAATGTAAGACAAGTAAAAATTTCACCAAAACTCATTACAAATTAGCCATGAAAATAAGTGATTACATACATTAAAGACCACAAGGTTGAAGGCATTGTGGTTTAACAAGGAGCTAGTTTATGGTTTGCATGTATTTACGGACCATTAATGGCTAGCTAGCACGGTGACTCCATGCTGTACTCCAGGATCCCTGTCCTTGGAGCTGAAACTTAGGGGTTCACGTATCTTTCGAATCTGGACTAAACCAAGTGATGCCTGAATTCAAATTAGTGTTGCATGTAGGCTTACCTGGGGCTAAGATTAGCATGCCAGCTATTTCATTCCAGGCATTTCTTGTTACAGAGAGTTGCATTTCTCCTCCCTTGGTAGTGGCTAAGTGCCTCCCCACACCTCTAGCTAACAAGTACCAGACCACTCAGTCCACTGAACACACCAAATCAAAACTGGTATCAACCTACATCTAACTCCCCCAAGACAGCAAACAAGCTGATTCCCAATATGACTGAATTTCAAATTGCCTCACACGTCAGCAACTTGAATAAAAACCCGTCCTGGACCCGTACATGCTCTGTCAAACACACAAGCACAAAAAGGCACTTTCTCCTAGCCTGTGTAATCATGTGTAACAACATGTGTTAAGTACGTTTGCTAAGGTCATTAGTGTACACAAGATGAAAGCTGATCATCAGCGGGCCTATCAGCTTACATGAAAATTAATATGCGTCACACCAAACTCTCTCATGTGACATTTTGTCTTTCTCTACCCCCGACCCCCCTTCTGTCTGCTTTTCATTCTGCCTGTAGCCTTCTCATGGCTCAAGTGAGGTAATTCATTTTTTGAGAACGTACCCAATAACCTCTGTCAGTGTATGTGTGTGTGTGTCTTTGCATATGTATGCATGCATATACAGTATATACTGTATATGTCTGTGCATGCATAAAAGTGTGTGAATGTGTGTATTTCTCCTGTGGGCCCAGAGCATTTCTGTGCTGCTCTGTGCTGAGCAGTGGGCTGTTTCAGGCTGCGGTCTAAGTTCAATAAGGCAGGTTTGACATATGCTAGCATTCTGTACAAACACTGTCCAGTGGTCGGCCCTGCACTCTAACCCTGCTATTATGACTGCTGTGTGTGCGTGTGTGTTCCTGTTACAGAAAGAGCAAAAGCAAGAGGCAAGAGAAAGAAAAACAGAACGAGGGATGGTAAGTAAGAAAAATACAGTAAAACCAGAGTCCACAGAGGATAGCGTGATCGGGTGTGCAGCCCAGACCTAAAAATGTTATAATGTTCTTCTACAACAACTGAATATGTTTCTGGAGCTAGGGTAGGGATAGGGTAAAGCAAACTCAATATAAATGTGTGTCAGGGTAGAGAAAAGTGAATAAAAAAGATGGTTGAGGCCAGCAGGTGGCCCCTTACATCAACAGATTTATCACAGGTAGAGAGGTAAACTCAACTGCACCTGAGGTGAGCTACGGAGGTGACTCGAAGTTATGCCAGTCAGACAAGATGAGTCAAAAAATGACGTGACCTTCACGGATGTTTTTTAAACCATACTTAAAGTAAATGACCCATTCTTTTGCATACCCCGAGATGCGAACCTAATTTCTTAAAATAACAAAGTTGACAATTTTTGTTAACTCACTTACATGTACTGTGATCACATATATATTGTCTCCAGATGGCATATGTTGGTGTCTTTATGCCATCGTGCAACAGCGTATTGATAGGTATCCATACTCTTGAAAGCAGTCAAGCTATCTCCGGTGTATGGGGATGGATTACTTGGGGACTTACTAAATGTAGGGAAAAGTAAGTGGCGACGCTTTGCAAATTTTAAGGGACAAAATACAGTTTGACATAATAAATATGGATCACAACCAATAAATTTTTTCAAATATCAGTGTCTTTCTGTCTTATTTAGATGTGCTGTGTTCGTTGCCATGACTCTCTAAAACAATGGCTGTATCTAAAAACTCCCACTGTGTAGGACACAAATATGGTGGCGGCTGGCCATTTCAGAAGTGACTTCTTCGGTAGACTTAGATTCTGTGTAATGAAATTCACTAAATGGAAAAACATGAATTGGTTTAGTGGTCTGAGAAACCAGCGACGATGTTAATCAGGAGAATTCCTTGTGCTTTGCTGCACTGTGCTCTAATCTAATTAACCAGCAAAGTCCATCAGATAAAGGCCTGTTCTGTGTGCCTTTCACATCCTGTACATTGGTGCTCGTGTGCCTACCATTCTACCTGCCTGCCCGACTGATATCCAGCCTGGCTGCTTCTCTATCCACCCACTCAACTAGCTTACTACCCTCCCACCTAAAAGTTTGTCTGCTAAATCGACAGCCTCCTTCCCTATAGTACAGCCTGCCTAACTCTCCACTTGTCTCACTTACTGATGACCAGACATCAACTACATTCTGTCTTCCTGGTGGTTGTCCCATAAAAAGCGAGTGTCAGCCTGCTTGCCTGCCAGCTTGCTGCTCCCATAAAGACGTAGGAATGAGGGACCAATCTCATTAGGGGAAGATTAGGCCAAATCTGTTTGCTGTCCTGATGCCACTGCTGCTGCAGCTGTGGAGCTATGATGAGTGGTAATGCCACTGCCAGGGTATTGTACCAGCTAACATGCACACAAACACACTCACTTTCCACACAATCTAAGCTGTTACGAGATGCTAATCACCGCTGTCATTGGCCTTTAAGTGGGAGAGTTAGCAGTGGACTGACAAAGTGTGTGTGTGTGTGTGTGTGTGTGTGTGTGTGTGTGTGTGTGTGTGTGTGTTGTCTTTGTTCTACTGCATGGCCCAAGCCCACAAACAAGTCCCAAAACACCCAAGAGAGATGAGTAACAGACCGAAGACAGAACCCAAACAGCTATAATGTTATGAGAGGGAGGGAGAAAAAGCAACAAGTGAGTAAGAGACTAGCTAGGGAGGGATGGAGGGAGGGATTGAGAGAGAAGGGGAAACACGTGAGGAGGTTAAATGTAACAGAGGGTTTATTGTTTGTGGTTCTTTGGGGAGGGAATGAAGCGAGCGAAGGAGGGAAAGGCAGCAGAACCAGGGGAGGAGACGAGGAGGAGGGAGACAGTGGGAACAGTGCTTTGGCAGAGGCCAGAACGTCAAGCAGACCTGCTCAGTCAGACTGCAGAATGGGGCCTCCCTTTCAAATAAGCAGCACTATAATCAGACTAATGCTGCTCAGGAGATGGGCAGCACACTGGAAATCAAACAGCTATGGCACAAGATTAAACACTCTGCAATAAGGAGGTCGACTTTCCACACTCAGGTCGCTCACAGACTGCACACAAAACACACACAAACTCCATGTAAAACCACAACTTGTCATGTTAACATTTCTGTTTGTGTAGCAATTAAACAAAGTAGATACTTTTTGTGCTTTAGAGGTGCTGGTAGTGGTGTGTTATTGAATTTTAGACATAGCCAAATTAGCTGTTTCTCCCGGTTTCCAACCTTTATGTTAAGCTACATGTAGGCTAATCAACTTCTGGATCTAGCTACAGCAACTAAGCACATTTTTTCTGTCTAAACTGTTCTTTTAAATTAGAAAAAAACAATATTAAGCAGGTGTAAAGTCACAAGAAACATATTTATTATGAGGAAGAAAAGTATCTTACACTAAAGTCAATACAAAACATGTCAAATGAAAATATTTCTTCCTCGCTCACTGACAGGAGAGGTGCTCAGTGGACTGGAAAGGTCAATAAAGCTTCTGGCCACCGGTGGCAGCACTGACAGCTCTGTTGCCAAGAATCACTCAGGTCGCTGAGCAAGAAAGAAATCCTGCAACATCTTTGATTTTGCATGAGCTCAAAAAACACTCTATATTCAATACCTGGTACATTTACAGTCTGTCGTTCGATTTAAATTTGTATTTAAATTTTAAATTTTTCCGTGTGTATTTTATGCACTATAATGCACTCAAAAATAATTTCTGGCTTTCTGCATTTGTACTGTCTTTAATTAAAGACACTTCTCTTTGCTTTTGTGAAGCTCAAGGTCTTCATCAGCAGATGCACCTGGCTTGTTATTTTAAGATTTTTAAAAAGATTTTCCCATCTTAAAATTCACTAAGAAAACACCCTGTCAGTTTGTATTTTAGACACTTCACAGCATGTTATAAACGCCTTTGCGACTTAACTGTCCTGGTTCAGTATGGTGTTCCTGGTAAGGGCTAGACTAACTGGGTTTGTACTCTTGAGCATCTTATTCTGCTGTGACTCGAAGACCACTATGTACAGTATACATGGGAAGCTACATAAACATACGCACACACTTCCCCGACAGCAGCAGGAAGACAACTGGCAGATAATGATCTGTGTTGGGGCCGAGTGGTCTCTTTGTCTCTCTTTCTAACTTGTGCTTACTCCTTTTCTCTCTCCGTCTTTGACAGATTTTAAGTAAATACCAGCAAACAAGCAATTATTTCTGGCAGGCGCACCCCTTCTCTCTTCCAAAAGACATGGAGCAGAGGGAGAGGGGGTGGATGAAATCACCCTAACAGATGTGATTTAAATCAATATTACATTATATGTGCCTTTATTTATTTTTAAAAAGTAACACAGGGAACCAAACCAAAAAAGGGCCCAGTGATGACTGCTGCCCTTCGCTTGACGGAATAATTGCTTTTAATGCATCAGGGTTTTTCATGTTTTAATTTCCTTTTACCCCCTGCTTGTCCTTCTTCTGTGTTCCTCCAGGTTTGAGCAATCCTCCCGATGTTACAATAATATCAGGGAATAAAAAATCAGCCGAGCTGTCAAACGTAGAGTTTTAACACAAACCATCTGGTGGAATGATGGAGGTAAACAGGCGCAAACAGAACTGGGCTGGGGGGAAGAGGAGGGGTAGAAGGGGAGGCAGCTGAGGGAGGAGAAAAGAAGCAGAGATCTTGAGAGGAGAGATTGGGTGAGATAAGTCGAATGTTACAGGAGGAGGAGGAGGTGGTAGAGCTGGTAGGATAAAAACGTGGGGAATTTGGATGCGAGAGAGGGGAAAGGTGGAGGAAGAAGTGGAGGAGGCGGAGAGACGGATGATTAGGAGGGGAGGGGGTGGAGAGGGTGACAAAAATGTAGTCTGCGAACAAATGATGGTGTTGTAGTCAAGACTTGACAGAAGGAGAGGAGGAGTGGGAGCCTCAGACACTCTTCTGTGTTGTATCCATTATAACAGAATATGGGACAATAGGAGGGCTTCATTCCAAAACGCTATGAAACCATTGTGAAATTAAAAAGTTAATTAAAAAGTAATTGTGACCCGGTTCAATTTACTAAATACCTCTAATTCAAATGTGCAAACTTCAACTGCTTAAAAAAAGTGTAAGACACTGATCTATTATTGATGTTTTAAAAAAGGAAAGAAATGGTTTTGGTGAGTAATGCTGAATGTAAATATTACTTTGATTTTTTACAAGGAATCTCAACAGGGCACCTTTAAGTTATGGTTGGAGTTAGATAACAAAAACATGTGGTTAAGGGTAGGTAGAAATTGTAGTTAAAACAAAAGCATTCATTGTTGGTCTTTAACAGGACGAGAACGCCAGGCTCCAGCATGATATGCTACACATCCATCCTTCCACCGCCACAGCCCTAACACAGCACACAAACACAGCTTCCTGCACTGGCACTGAACACTGGCATTTCACCTTCCTTGTGCGCTTCAGAATCGTCCAATAAAAACGTAATTCATAGGGATACTGTGCTGAATTGTAAACACACCATGTGCCTGTCTTAGTACAATGTTCTTGAGAAGTAGGAGGAAAAATGTAGAAGGAAGTGGTATATTAAAATAAAGACAGGAAGAATATATGGGATAGGACATATTTTTCAGGGTTGAGACAGAAATATGAAATGAGTTTTGAAACATGCATTCAAACACATATCAGTACCATGGTATCTTACCTTTTGTTGAGACAGCGCCAGGGCAGCAGAAACATGGAGGAAGAAAGAAAAATACTTTAATTAGCTCCATGGTTTCTGTAAACACTAACCACTCAGTGGTGACATATGTTAGTCACTTTGTTAAGTGACTAACACTAACTCTGACATCCCAATTAATCCCACAAAACTGGCTCAAAGGTAAAATCCACTTGCACAGCTTGTAGCTTTAATACAAACTTTCGTCCCAAAAGAAAAACACTGAAGATTTTGTATCACATTTGTATAGTACAAACATAATATGTTTCACTGCCCTGAAGGTTAAAAACAAGTGCTGGATAAGGTAAATAAAGAATCTACAAAAATGCAGTCGTTAATAGCAGCAGCAGACGTGCGAAGATGTATCATTTGATGAGACAGCATTAGCTTGTGGCGTAAGAAGTGTCATATGACATGGGGCTCTCTGTTAGGGTAAGGCTTATGTGAGTGGTGGAAGCTAGACATGCTAGCAGTGTGATTCTTTGTGTCAGACTGAAATATCTGCTCATCTGCAGGATTGATTGACATATAATTTTAATTTCATGGTCCCCAGAAAATGAAGGCTAATGACTATGGAGATTCCCTGACTTTTTCTCTAGCGCCACAATGAGGTTGACATTTGTGGTTTTAGTGGAAATGTCTCAACAACTATTGGATTGATTATCATGAAATATGGCAGACACAAAAATGTCTCCTCATTAATGACTTTTAATCAGGTCAAAATTCCACTTTGTCCAATGCTTTATTTAGGACCAAATACTTAAAGCTAATGACATTCACATCAGCCTCAGCTGTACTTTGTGGTAAGTGCTAATTAGCAAATGTTAGCATGCTAACATGGAAATTAACCAAGATGGCGGACATCATTATTCCTACTAAACATTAGCATGTGATTGTGAGCATGGTAGCATGCTGACATTAGCCAACAAACCAAAGAACATCCTCACAGAGACGCCAACATGGCTGTAGAATCTTTGTTTGGTAGTAGGGAAAATGCCAGCCGGTAAGGTAACTGACTGGGGTTGAATTTGTCGACTGTAAAAAAGACGTCTCCTTGATATCCACCAGGTGTTAGCTGGGAAAGGCTGCAGCAGCCACACAACAAGGAAAAAGATGAAATAAGTAGGGGAGATGAATAAATGAACAGGTACAAGGAATTCTTTATAGCAGTCACAGCCCAGTAGCATACTTCTTCATGATGTCAATGACTCCTCCCCTCTGCTCTTTCTTTATATTCCTCCTTGTGGTGGCATGGCCCCTGTCAGGTGACACAAGAGCTGATGAGGCCTGACAGAGGGTCAGCGACCTCACTTCCTACTCTAATTGGTCCTAGGTGATAAACCGGCCCCCTGGGACTCAGGGGAGATGTGGGCTTAGTGGAGCAGGGAGGAGCTGGGAGTTGTGGAGTGGGGTGAGTAACGGGGGTCTAGCAAGGCCTCTTCTAACTCAAGCATTTGGTAATGCGCTAATTAATTTTAAGAGTTCGACATCCCCCTCTCTGGCCCTCACTAGAAACAGATGTTAAGCTGAGAGGGAGGGGAAAAGGGGTGGTGGTGGCTGATACGGCAAACGCTGCTGAGCAAGATACAGATCTCCAGGAAAGGAGAGGAAAAGAGAGTAGAGGGAGACAGAACAACAGAGAGAATGTTTCAAGGGATCTGAGTCACTTTGCCGCCCCCCCTGACAGGTGAAGCAGATGACAGTGCAATTTCACACCTCGGTGAGCGAACGACAGATTACTCTGTGTTGGCGAGGAGGAGAACAAAAACATCCTCCTGAGAAGTCGCACCCACGTGCCCACACACACACACACACACACACACACACACACACACACACACACACACACACACACACACACACACGGAAATAGAATGCAATAGAACGAGAAAAAACACAATGGCCTATTCATGAGATATGTGTGCATACAGTGACATGTGTCTTTGAAACAGACAGGGGGAGAGGGGTATTTTTAAGAGGCATTTGTAACTTAATAGAGATACACTATTCACATGTGTCAGTTGTCAGCAGTAAGCGCAGGATAACAGGAGCAAGGTTTTTTTTTTGTTGCCTAATATGCCAGAGGGATCTGGAAGTGATCCGACATGAAAACTAGGTGGGGGGCGTGTATGTGTGTGGGTGTTTAAGAGGGGTGGGGAGGTCCGGGGAGGCTCAGTTGTTGTAACCTCTGACCTTTCGGCACGCTCCAGGGCCTCCCAGAAGCCACTTCAAATGCACCCTGCATTGGAGCCCCCCCGTGCCACAGAGAGAATGAGTGGGGAGGGCGAGTCTCAGCTGTCATCACTGTCACAGAGATGCATGTACACTAAAGTCTACTCACAAAACAAGTTGTTTCTGCTTCTGTGTCTGTGATTGGATTAACCACGAGTCCACAGCCTCACGTTACCTTTAGTCCCTGTGGACAGGTTTCTGCTCCATATAGACAACCTCACACTGGTTTGACAGATAATATTCAAACCCAAGACTTATTTTACGGTTGCACATCTGCATCTTGAGCATTATTTTATAAACATTTCCCCAAAACGTAGGATCTGCACACTGTTCTTTGCTACAACAGTGTTTTTCATTCACTGATGCTGCCTATGCAGCATTTCAACCAATCAGATATTAAGAGGTTAATTTCACACACACTCCTGTCATGCACTTCCCATAAGTTCACAGCCCTAATCAGTGTTTTCCTTTATTCCCTTTCTTTCTCTCCCTCTAAATTTTCATACTCCTTGCTCTTGGATTTCCTCCCTGTGCGGCAAAGATTTCCACACACATGCAGACCGCAAACCCCAAATCCTCAGCTCAGCTCCCTTTGCCTCCACGCTGCCCTGCAGAGCATTAAACGTCCAACAGCAAACTCCCATCTCACTGTCTTTCTCCCCTCCGTTTGCTTTAGCGTGTGTGGTCTGATTAGTTAGGCCCCTGTGGATTAGCTCTGACCCAGGCAGTATGCGGTGCTATGGGTGGGGAGGCAGTTCGATGAGGGTGCCAGCATGAGGAAACGCGATATCATCCGTGAGCTGTCAACCTCCAGTGAGAAAGTAGACCCGGGGCGCCGTCATTATGCCAATCCCGTCCTGGCCTACGTGATCCCCCAATTCTTCTCATAGCCCCGCGGCTATATCTGACCTATGTAAAAACCACCTGACAGTTGACAGGATTTGATCATCAATCTTCTTGAATGATTGCACAAGCAAGCACACAAATAAACACACGGCTTGTACCAACATATACATCGACATACAGTAATTGTTGCGTGCAGAACCTTGATCCACACACAAGGGAATTCCCTTCCAACTTAAGCCTCCTACAACAATAGCACACTCTTCCAATAGACTAAGGGTGGATTGCTCTTTTACTTTGGCTGTGTCAACAGGCAGCAGCCACCGAGGCCAGACCGACTCTTCCTGGGTCTTTTCTGGCCCAGAGACCCAGCCGGAGGAGATAGGGAAAGTAAAACCAGTGGTGAAAAGTAACTAAGTAAATTTACTCAGGTGCCGAACTTAAGTTGAGTTACTTGTACTCAACGTGTGCAAGATAATTTCAGTTTGACTTTATATCCCCTTCTTCATGACATTTCTGATGGAAATATTGTACTTTTTGCCTATAGTTACTGATTAGCTTGCAGATTAATGCTAAAAACCTATACACAGTATATACATATATAAAATATGATGCATTATTACACAATATCCTACCCAACAATGCATAAAATGGTCTATTAGCTCCACTCCACCGGCTGTAACATTAAAACGCTGCGTACAAGTTAATGTACAATATTTAGTAATACAACACTGACGGGGGTCATTCTGCGAAATGGGTAATTTCTACATTTTTGCTGATAATTTACTTACATATCATTTTGAATGCAAGTTCATGTAATTGAATGCAGGACTTTTACTTGTAATTAAGTAGTTTGACTTTGTGATATCCCTTCTTCTGCTTAAGTAATTGCTTTGAGTATTTATTTCACCACTGAAGAAAAATAAAGAGGAGAGGCCGAAGAAGACAAAGAAAGGCCCTGCCAACCACCTACTAGGTTGTGTCTCTGTCTGTAGATTCTCTACACAATTTAGAAGCTCTAGTTCTCTAGCCAAAGAGTAAAAACACATGATGCATGAGGGTGACTGATACAGGAGCTGGAGGAAAAAGAGGAGAGCGTTGTTCTGGACAATATATGATTGTAATTGGCGCTATTGCTCTAAGGTTCTGAGACAGGTCCAGCTGAGGAATAAACACAGTAAACCTGCTGAGAGTTTGTAAGCAGGGCACACACACACAGCGCAAGAGGAGATAGTGTGGTCAGTTGGGGGGATTTACTTAGTCCTTCATTTCCTGTGAAGGCATGCTAAAGAAATCAGCAATGTGCTGCAAATGTTTCCCAAACAACTGCTGGCCATATTGGTAATCACAACTGGCAGCATTCCCCAACTGGGTTGATGTGGGCTTGACACTCAACAGATTGAGTTGTGTGAGTCTCTGTGTGCTCACCATCGCACATGTTCTAACTGTCATACCAGTCATCTGCTCAGAGCTCTCTGCATACACTGGGCACACATACACACACACACACGAAATATTGACACAAGCTGCTGGAAGCCTGGCTATTTTGTGCAGCAAAATGCAGGAAAGGCCCCGTCTTTCAATCATTCAAATCTTGGACTCTCTGGTTCTGTTTTGGTTAATGTCTTGCTGATTTTATAAGGAGCCTGAATGCATAACACATGCTAAAACGTGTGCACTCATGATAATGCAAGGGAATCTGGATAGAGGCTAAGAATGTTGTCATGCATGCATTAAGCTTGTGGAGCCTGGCATGCAGATTTCGAGGAAACATTTCTTCAGCTATGACCTCCAGATTATCAGCTTCTCTATGAATACAGGCCCTGGAAAATATCCCAGCGACCTATAATGAGAGACACCATGAATTCTGGAGTCAATGAGCCTAACAAATGTTAACAATGCAGCCCCTCTCGCCGTCGCCCCCTTTTCAGCCCCCAACCGCCGGGACCATTGTAGCAATTAGTATAATGAATGTGGTTTTGCTGGTAGGTAATCACATACTGTATGGCTCAGCCCCCGCTCCCCACATACAGGCGCTTGGCTATGAATGCTTTGGTTTCATTACAGTCCTCCCCTCCCAAAAAAAAAATCAAAAAAAAAATCCACTCACTCCCACTTGCTTTCCCTCTCTCTTTCTCTTCCTTGCAAGCTCGCCTCCTAACTCCTACACCCTTCCTTTCCGCTCTGTTCAAATCTAAACAAAAGACACATCTGGTCTGTCTCTTACCCCCCTTTTCTCCCCTCTTGCTTTCTTTCTCTTTAACTCCCTCCTTGTTTCTACTCCGAGTCTTTTTCAGCTGTTTCTATCAGCATAAGAGCAGCACTTTGTTGGTGGGAAGAGCTGGGTGAAGGAGCTTTGTTAGAGGGTCAACTACTCGACTTAAGACCGTCGCTGGAGTCCAACTCACTGTGAAAGACGACCACTGTATCCCACAACCTCATGTGTACGAACTCCTAACCAACTGTATATTAATCTGGCTTTGAAGAGTTCTCAAAACCATTTATGTAGCCATCATCAGTAAACTACAGCAGTGGTTATCAAACCTTTTTGTCTTATGTACCCCCACAGCCTGTCAGGTGAAGTGGCCATTCATCAACATACCACTTGTCATGTTCCAGATGTGTTTTAAACTGGATGTTATGAAAGTACATACTAGCACAATATATTTACAATTTAATGTTTAGGTCTGTTTGGTAAAGTTTGCAGAAGTTGAAGAAGTTGGCAGAAGCCTGACGTTTCAGACACATCCTGTAGCTACTTTTAACTATTTAATTGTTTATGCAATAATTTTAACTATTTCAATAGTTTATCCATTATTTTTAACTATTTGCATCGTTCATCCAATACTTTTAGCTAACTTTTTCAATTGTCTATTCAATACTTTTTAATTATTTCAATAGTTTATCTATTACTTTTAACTATTTCAATTGTCTATCCAATACTTTTAACTATTTCAATTGTCTATCCAATACTTTTAACTATTTCAATTGTCTATCCAATACTTTTTACTATTTTATAAGTGTTTTACCAAAACTTTTAGCTAACTATTTCAATTGTCTATCCAATACTTTTTACTATTTTATAAGTGTTTTACCAAAACTTTTAGCTAACTATTTCAATTGTCTCTCCAATACTTTTAACTATTTTAAGTGTTTTACCAAAACTTTTATCTAACTGTTTCAATTGTTTATCCAATAATTTTGTCAAACCAGTTATCCGTTAGCTAACTTTTTTAACCACTTATTCATTCCTATTTCAACTATTGATCCATTACTTTTAGCTATTTCAACCGTTCATCCACTACATTTACCTAACTATTGAAGCTCTTTATGCCCTGCGATGGACTGGCGACCTGTCCAGGGTGTACCCCGCCTTTCGCCCAATGTCAGCTGAGATTGGCTCCAGCCTCCCGTGACCCTGTATGCAGGATAAGCGGTTGACGATGGATGGATGGATGAAGCTCTTTATTTTTACTTTATTTTTTACTTTAAGCTAACTATCTCAACCAATGATTCATTTCTTTTAGCCTAACAACTGTTGCTACTTTTCCCGCACTTTCAAATCGCTACACATGGTGTTCAGGTTTTACAGCTGAGGTGGATATATTTGTTTAATCAAATTAATTTGGAAAAATAGAAAATCTCTATTTTTCCAAATTATCTGAGCTTCTTGACAATCATTCCACAAACCTCCTGGCATCTGCAGAAGTATGCCCTGGGGAATCACTAAACTACAGGGTTTCCTAAAACTCTTGCTGGTGAAGCAAACAGTGCCGCAAGCATGTTTAAAGTTCAACACTGGCTACATCTGTTTTAACTGTGTCACAAGCAGAACTGGGAACCTGTCGCTGCTCAAATTTAGAAGTATTGATTATCTTCTCAAAAGATAACCTCTTTCATCCGCTGTGCCTAGTCAGAGCCCTCAGGGAGGCTCAGGTCTCCACCAAGACTACTGACACCGTCACACACACAAATGAAACTGCAAGTGTGTAGAGCAAGTTAAAAAAAGGGCTTTAACATCTGTATTGGGGTTAGTGTTGTTTGTCCACAGATGTGCATATAAATACATTTTCATGTGTTTGTAAAAATCTCCATCTGTGTGTGTGCGCCACTTTCAACCCTATAATCACACACCGAACACAGACTCAGTATCAGACTCACTTCAGGGTTCAATTATTAAACTGTCTATCTGTCCTTCACAACAGGGTCATACAGGTCACCATGACTCACACATGCCTCCCTTTTGCCCCATGAGCTGTCAAAGTAGAGCGGACAACTTCACATCTGGAATCAAGGTGCTATTGTCAAATAGCAATCTTCTTTTGCCTTATTTTTTTGCACTCTGATTTTTTAAACCCCTTTCCTTAACCTTATCTCTCTCTCTTTCTCACTCTCTTCCCAGTCCCATTTCTCTCAATTTCTCCCTCCCTCCCTTGGTTTTATATGGAAAAACATTCCTGGTGTTCTACTCGGCTCCAGTGAAACCTGGTGCTTATTTTCAGTGCCTAAATTGATAGCAAATGTGAGGACAGATCCCTCCTCGTTCACTCTTCCCGCCCTCCATTCCTCCACTGCCCCCCCCTCTCCATTTTTGGCATTAACAGTGAGGATACGTGGAACATTTTCGTGACCATATTGAACCCTGGGGTTTTGTGTTTTTGAAGGTGTTCCCCTTTATATTCAACTGCATGTGTTTTTGTTGAGTTTCTGGGGAGAGAAAGTGTACAGTCTGAGAGTCTCCTTGAGAGCAAGACTGAGTCATAGACTTTTTGTTTTTCAATAAGCCCCCCACTGCACTGTGGAAACCAAACCTGGTTAGCCTCAGCTGTCTTTACCCATAATTCAACAATCCCTGTGTGTTTGTTTTCTCTTTTTGCCTCTCTCTCCCCCTTTTGCTCTCTTTCTCTGACTCTGTAAGTGAAACCCTAACTGCTCCCTTCATTTTTATGCAGCCAACTGAGTTGTGCTGGACCAAAATGCCCTCTATTGTTATGGATGTGTGCAGGGGAGAGAAACTGAGCCTTGTGGATCGTCCCTCTGTGGGTGAAGCTTATAATGGTTCTGATTAGAAAATGAGGGAAGAAAACCCAGTTAGCTCCCTGTAAAGTCTGTTTTTATTTCAAAATGCAAACCTTTGGACTTTGTTGGCGAAGGTGCAGCCTGTAACTTTCATGAAACCATCTTGTAGACTAAACCCCCCCCCCATGAATGCAGACAATGCACAAATCAAGCTACTAGTTACAAGTCATAATGAGTCATCCGTTCATCAGCCAATAATACGGGTGCACTAATTTATGTCCCACTTGTTACTGCAAAACTACTGATGCTGCCGCTTGTCATCAGTTTGTAAATATCAGGCAACATAACACTGTGAAGAAGGAACTAACTGCACTTTGTGAAACCTACCTGGTTCGATAGCCAAAGCTAACCATAGCTAGTGGTGTAATGGATCAGAATCAGCTTTATTTGCCAGGTATGTGTACACATATAAGGAATTTGATTCTGGATTGTACAATGCTCACGATGTGCTTACTTATACAATAATTGAATAATAAAATCAAACACAGGCTACAGTATAGAGAACAAATGTATACACATGCTATAAAGTGATGAAGAACGTACTGTTTATTATCAGTCTACAGCCTCTGCTGCTCTCTGTGTTGACTCCTGCGCACACACACACACACACACACACACACACACACACACGCAGGTGCATACACACACAGCAGCCAGCAGAGGGAGAGGCCGCGGTGGAGACAGTAAAGTGAGGGTAACTCCAAACTACTTGAGTTGACTATATGTTATTATAAGTATGTGCACTAAAACCTTCGCAAATAAAAAGACAATACTTTATCAATACACCTGTTCAAGCATAACCATGTAGAAAGCGTTATTTTAATCTGCTCTATCCAAAGTCTCTCATCCTCTATGTTTTATATAAGCAGAGCTAACGTTAGCTTGGAAATTCGTCAGCTGTTACAAACGAGCTGAATTGAAAGCCGTCTGTAGTCTATCTTAGTTTGCCATGTGGCTTAACATTTACCACATTGTTACCTGCAGTGAATCACAGCAGAGAGAGAGGGGAGGGGGACAGAAGGAAGGTCTGATGCCAAATTGCACTAGAACTGTCTTCATCTGAAACAGTGAAAAACATCCGAACGGTAGACAACATGTTTGTTTGGCTTTAGCAGCCTGGACCCCGTCTGCGTGGCTCTGCCCAGGCACAGCAACATGACGCCCAGAGCACCTTTGCATGTTAAAGCATTATTTGATTCCTTTCGACTAAATTATCCACCAAATTTTAATTTTCTGATATGGTAATAATTATATGTGACCTCACCACTTTAAGTCACCCTTTTTATTGTACATACAAGTAGGCATCTGTTTCTTTGTCAATATGTAAATATTGATTACAACCGCTTTGAATGTAAGCTATTAGCACTTGATAAGCTAGTAGGCCATTTCAGAACATTGTTTTGTTTTGGATACTTTTTTACCCCCTAGTGGCCAAAATTCACTTCATGCAGCTTTTGGTTGCACCTGGGCCTAGCAAGAGGATGGTAGCAGGCTAGCTGGTGGTTGTTGAGCTCTGCATGGATGGAGAGCCAGGGCTGCCTGTTTGTATTGGCCAACTTTCAGCATTCCACATGTCTTTGTGATTTTCAGCTCCCTGACCTCAGGAGACCCTCCACGCTACTGTAAGTTATACTCACACCAGGAGCACAGATGGATCAGAGAGGAACACTGAAATCTTACTGGTGCTAGGCTGGTTTCTAAAGGCACATGTAATGAAAAATACAGGCCACACTGCAGTTGCCACAACAAATCAACTTCAACTCTGAAATGAATTAATAATCTGCTATAGTTTAAGGTATAAGGAATTTCAGCATTGGAAATAAAGCCAATATTACTATGATATTCCTTAAAATATGGCTTTAAGTACAGCTAATGAGGATCATCCGCTTTTCTTAATATCAATAAATCAAATCACTCAATCAATTTTGCAGTTATGCCTAACTATGTAAGCAATGAGGATGAGTGCAGCTCAAAATAGTGTCCACTGTTAACAGTTATCAATGCCTGAACAGTGGAGATGAGAAGATGGAAGCAGTGTGTTGAAATTCCCCACTGGTGCTCCAAGTGGAACAGTAAGTCAGGGGCGGCAGGCTACTGTGTGTGTGTGTCCGCAATGACCCGTGTAGGCTGTATCTTTAGTTAGCCTGGCTAGTCATGGGGCTTTCAAAGAAAATTAAATTAGGTGCTAACAGAGTTAGAGGTGCTAATTACAGACTCATGCTAACAGCCTGGTCAGGGGAAGAGACTGATTCCATCTCACTCCAACCACACCCATATCTGAGTGTGTATATATACACACACACACACACACATATATCTCTTAGTTTAATATTCTATTCTAACTACGACTAACTGTAACTATGTCAGCGTGTCCAATGCCTCAACACAGTGCATTGACTACACAAGCAAGCGAGATTGTGTCACTGTATGTTGGCATAACAGTATCAGTGTCATCTTGCCCTACTGCTCCACATTCGTCACCTTGATTGACCTAGCAGACTGAGCAAAGCGCACGCTGTGTGTGCGATAACCAGATTTAAGCAGTAAGAGGACAACAATAAAGAGAGAATGTGACAGGTTAGGAAATTAAGAGATGGGGCATGCACAAGATTAGGAGGGGGTGATTGGGGGGGTTTCAGGAACAAGTTGCGCCTTGGGGCTGATTTAAACAGGATTTACCTGTTGCTGTCCCGAGGTGCCTCGCTTCACCCATTCACCCAAAGCTGCCGCAGGGCCTCAACTCCCAAAGACCTCGTTAATTAAGGTGCAGACATGCAAAACATTCTGCAAGTGTGTGTGTGTGTGTTTGTGTGTGTATGGGTGTGTGTGTGTGTGTGCATACAACCTCAATCTCCTTGTTTAAAAACACAAAGTTAATTTGTTTAAACACTCTCAAATGCATATGTTAGAGTGCCACTCTAACAGAGAGTCCTCTGTAACAGCAACATGAACCCAATCACCCCATACTGTATCTGCTTGCCTGGGGGGTGGGGCTTTGCTGTCCACCCAGTTCAGTTTATTCAACTTCAGTCAGTAGAATAATAAATTATGACCTATAATAAACAAATCATAATGTTGTAAATCCTCAAAGCAAAACAGTAGGGTGACAGGTGGAGAGGTGGAGGAGAGAAGGCAAAAAGGGGAATGTTCTAGCAAATGTCAAGCCTGACCCTGGGTAAACTAGTCTTTTTGAATGTAAATGTTACAACACAGGCCTCTACATATAAACATATGCAGAGCACACTCATCAGTGGGTCATGGCTGGATGTCATCCTGCAGTTACCAACCCGATTATTCGAAAAACCAAAAACAATAACTGTCAGCCACAATCGACAAAGCTGGGAACAACGCCTGGACCAGCTCCATCTCCCAGTTTATACCTCTGTAAATGGAGACCAAACTGTCTACTGCCCCCTCCCTCACCAAAACACACTCCTATATCCGCCCTTTGCCCTGGGGGATGTGTGTCAGGATGGTTTACACACTAAAAACAAACAGGCGTCCCATTGCAACAGCAAGAGAAATGGATGTGGGTTTGGGCGAGGTGGGAGACGGAGGGAGGAGGGATGCAATGGAAAGTAGGGGGGGTTAGAGGCAAAATCATGGTACGAATGAAGGAGGGAAAGAGAGAAAGAGGGAAAGGGAGAAGGAGGGAAGGGGGAGTGTAGAGCAAGAGAGTGAAAGTTGTCATAAAAACGCCAATAATAAGAGGCCTCAGTGCCACCCAGTGACCACATCAAGGCTTCTGTAATGACAGGCTGTGCCGAACACATGTCCGCCTGAGTCAGGCAGTGTGTGTGTGTTTGTGCATGACGCGTGTGCGCCCTTCTGTCAGTGCTAAAAAATGGCTTAGTTAACCGAGTAATATTATTCTCAGCATGGACACATGCACAGTACATCATACATACCACAAAGCAACAGTCAGGCACACATTTTGTAAGTGTACACATGCAGCCTTTAATTTAGACTAAACTATGGTCTCCACTCGTTCAGGCAATGTAGGTACATATGTACATAAACTATGTTTTAAATTTGGGCTACAAACCAAATACTACCTACTATATGTCTAGCACAGTGGTTCCCCAACCCTTTATGTTATGTTTATCTCTTGTGACATGTTATGGACTCAACAAAAGATAGATTTTTCCCCTTGAATAGGTAAAAGTATCTAGCATTTCACAACAAATTGAAAGAAGCATCATTTAGAAAATAAAAAACCCTTATTTTGTGAAGCAGAAATGCTCTTTTTTTGGCTTTTTAAAATGCAACTGAGCACCTGAAGGGTGTGGCAAGTATATCAGGATGTGAAGTAGGATCTGAACAAACAACAATAACAATGGCAGATAGTTTTGAAGAGAAACAAATAGAGCCTGTCCCTGTTACTGCCTTTTCTGCCTTGATTTTATCACCATGAGTATTGTAACCTCCTTGAAGAGGTTCTCACTAGAAGATATTCTGGTGTTGCCCATTGATTAGCCCTGATCTGCCCCCTAGTTGATATAGTTTGTAATCCTCTAGGTGCACCTATGTACGCAGCATTATTCACAATGCTGCGTGAATCAAAGTCATTAGTCTATGTGGAAACGGTTGTGAAAAGCTCACAGGACAGATTACCATCATGTCTATAACAAGATAAAATCATATTAGATAGAAAACTGCTGTTGCAGTGCTCTCTATAGGTTGATGGCTGACTATTAATCAGCCTTGACATGTACCAGTCTCTGGAGGTATTTTTTCCATCTCTCGTTCACTTTCATTAAAGCTCATGTACACTCACAGTACAGCACATCCTGGTTCAGAGGGGAACTACACTTTTTTTCATGGCAGCGAACTAACAAAGTAATGTGCATTACACAGCAATATCTATCTGAAGTTTACTAACATTAGCGACCATTAGAAACTGGTCATTCCAGAACAAGTAAGACAGTATCAGCAAAACACCTGAGTGAATGGAAGATAGAGGGCACTGTGTACTTTCTATTTGTAATAGGAAGCATGTGTTATTGCTTCCTTCAAAAGCTACATAGGCCAAAATCACACTCTGCTAACAATCCCACAATGTGCCATATATGTAAATATTTGTCAGTGATGATGCAAAATCTTTAATTACTGATTACTCATATAAACTATTACTACGTGTTTTAATTTACATAGGGTGTAGAGAATGAGTGAACGAGGGAAAGATTTCAGACACAGTCTCACTTGCAAAATTGCAGTCACGGCAGGCGTTTTCCATCAGCTCTCAAAGGCAAACGTCAGCTGTGATCACTGATTGGGGTGTGGCCTGAAGTCCAACATGCTTAAAAAGTTTCCACCCATAGAGAGCAGCTCCACAGCAGTTTTTCTAATTCATGCTGCCTAGTGTGGGCTTCACATTTTACAGCATTAAGTTCAAGCTAATACATTTTGCGTCAGTTGGGGCTCACAAAATACTAGCTCCAGTACAGGGGCGATCTTAAAACTTTGGTCCACGTATGCAATGACTAACAGATTTTTTTCTGAGAATGGATGTTACTTCATCTCCCTGTCCATATCTTCATGTTGATGAGGACAGAGAATTAAGCTAGCACGCTAATTAAAGCAATAGTGTTGAGAGGCCAGAAATTGACATACTGGTGTTCAGGGCAACTGGTTCAGCTACATAAAGAGAAAAAGAAACAGGAGCTTGTAATGAAAGAAGCCAAGGAACAGTTGAAATATATTCCAATCAAAACCTGACCTTGTCCAAAATTAAATCAGCAAAGTTTCACCCTCAAGTGTGATAAACAGCGTGTGTAGGACACGGCTGTTTACCAGAGCAGACCTGGACAAAGAAAGCCAGACAGGCAGCAGTGGAGCGGGGACCTGAGCCCAGGAGAGAAAATCCTGTTCTTTTTCACAAACACCTTGTAGGAAAGAAAAAAAAAAAAAACCTGACCACAAAAGAGGCTCTGTGCTTGAGGCTATTTCAGTTCAGAGTTCTAGCCAGGACAGATCCACCGAGAGCACAAGTGAGATGGAAAGAGAAAAAGGAGCTTTATTTGGTTAACAACTTCCACGAATCAGTGTGGGGGAAGAATGTGTGTAATTTGGCTGTTTGTTTTGCATTAGGATATAAAATATGTCAGGATTACTTCATCATACATATAAAGCACAATGAAAAGGAGATGGGTGAGAGTTGGGGGGGTGGGGAACCACAATGTTTTGGAAGTTGGGTTTTGGGTAACATATCAAATGTTTCTCACTGGGTTAGCAGCTTCAGCAAAGTCCACTGAAAAATGTGCGCCCCCCCCCCCCCCCCCCCC
>NC_060151.1:6599673-6615101 GCF_021292245.1 Micropterus dolomieu
CCCCCCCAAAAAAAAAAAAAACTGCCACACTGCCAAAAAGACAGCGCCAATCAACATCAATCAACTGTTTCAACAAACTATTTGGCGAGGAGATCAAGACATATGCAGTGGTTCCCAAATCTTTTTGTCAGAAGTACCCCCACAGCCCTGTCAGATGAATTCATACTCCTTCATCAATATTATTTCAGCAATTTACACATTACTGTTGGCTAACCATTTCAACTGTTTATCCATTACTTTTACTGACTTCAACCCTCTATCCATGAGGTTTAGCTGACTGCTTCAACCATTTATCCATTACTTTAATCTATTCAGCAATTTACACATTACTGTTCGCTAACCATTTCAACTATTTGTCTATTAGCTAACTCTAGCAGCTTCTCTGTTCGCTTAATAACTAGTTTTCAAGCACTCTCAACACGTGGTAGTCCTCCATAATGATTCCATGTACCCCATGTACCATTTACCCAGGTAACTGCAGAAATACTCCCTGTGGTAGTGGCCCATCTGGTTGGGTATATCTGGTGTGCAGTTTCTGGGTTCTTTGCATCTTGAACTAAGGGCCATTTTGTATATAAAAGTAAAAAAAGTGTAACCTATCAATAATACAGAATACTTTTAATTTCTGTTATAGTATTATACTAATACACTAAGTTATATTAGTTACTCTTCCATGTTGTGGATAGTACATCTACAGTAGACAGATGTACATCTGGCCGATACACATGCCATCATGTGAATAAAGGGAGCACTGGCACTTGTTTTTTTTTCACTTCAAGCACTTATAAAAGTGATTTATATTCATTGTGACCTCGGCCATGCAGTGTAAACACTCTTAGTATATTCTTGGAAGATTTTATGCATACTGGTCTTGGAGTTTGCTGAAAGACTGAAACAGGAGCTCTCTGTGTAAGCCATCTTTAGTTTACTGGGATAATCACAGCTCTTATCACAAGGATTTCCCTACGAAGCTGCCAGATTTGTGTAGTTTTAATCCATGCACAAAGACAAAATCTTTCAATCAATCAGAGGGGCGAAAACAATTCATGTATCAAAAACATAAACTTGGCCTTGGAGTAATCATATTAGTCTGGGTGTTTAGGTCCTGGTGGAAAAAACACACCCTGGATTGAGATAGTGAGAATAATGGGACCAAGTCTGATGCCTTTCAGTGTGAATACTATGTCATTAGGGTCGGTTTTACAGCCAGGTCAGAGGGGAACATAAACTCAGATGAATAGAACAGAAACAACAATAAAAGGCACAAAAAAGAAAGTAGGGATAGGAGACGCTCTCGGGGCCAAAACCGCAGATAAAAATCTAACCGCAGAATGAAGGCCAGATTGCTCTAATTCACTGTCATCTCAGCTATTTTTTTTCTCTGTATGGAGGGAGAGACGGGACAGAGAGTGTGCCCCTATCCCCCTCCCCGTCCGCCCACACCCACTCCTCTCCTCCATTCAGATTTACTGCTCTTAAATTGTTTGCCCTCTGCTTTTAATGGCCATCTCTAGATCATCAGCTCTTAAAATAAACACCAAGGCTTGGATTACCTTCTCTATCACCATTGCACTGAAGCAGAAAGCACTTGCAAGGACTGGGACTCGCTCCGCTCCTCTCTGTCTGTCTTTACGTTAATTTACTCTGTGTGTGCGCCCCTGTATGTTTGGGTTGCTGGAGGAGAGCCTCGCATTGAAGCTGAGCAGCAGAAGAATGGAAACTCAAGTAGGGCTCAGAAGCAGGGTGGTCTGTGTCTAATAATACACCAATCAAATGTTACCGCACAAAGGGCAAATAACAAGTAGATCAGCTCCACTGCTGCTGCTGCTGCTGAGAGGGATACCATTCAGCCCCTACTATTTCCCAATATCAAATAATTTCTGAGCAGAATAGGATTCTGATGAAATTCCAAGAAGACCATTTGGTTTTATACATTTACATTTACTCATTTAGCTGACGCTTTTATCCAAAGCGACTTACAATTGCTATGCATCTCAGAGGTTGCATGCCTCTGGAGCAACTAGGGGTTAAGTGTCTTGCTCAGGGACACAATGGTGGATGTCTCACAGTGGGAATCTAACCCAAGTCTCCCACACCAAAGGCAAGCATCTTATCTATGCGCCACCACCACTACTTTTGCGGTGACAGATTGCACCCAGTCAAGGACCAGTGAGGGGGACCGAGTTGCAGCCTGGTTTACCTACCCTCTGAGGACAGTGCACCCCACAGTCTAATCCCAGGTCCCATGCCATGCATCACTGCGTGTACATTTCTTTACACGTTTGCTTGCGAATGTGGTCGTTTCTCTTCATGATACATACAAGGCCCACAGGCATCAGGTGTGAAGGGGGTTCAGGTGCTGGGTGAGGCCGGTGAGGACTCTCATATGCTCTGCTGCAGACAGCGTTTGTTGTTGCCCGGCCTGCTTCTATGGCGCATATGAGCCATACACTTACATACACAGACAACACCTAAAAACATACTTCACACACTTCACTCCCGTGGACTTGAAGAGAGCCACCGGGGATGTAGGCTTAATGTTTTAAGAGGAAAAGCAGATTGCATTTGAAAAATCAAAGGGGAAGGGGGTGTAGGCTCGTGTTTATGAACGATAACAATTCAGTCGGCATGCAACAGTTGTATTAACATGCGAATACAGAGTATGTATACAGTACTTAATATTTGGCATCTAGGCTCGGACCATGTCACTCCCCATAGCATACCTTTAAGGCTGCACTGAGAGAGATTGGGGAGTGACGATAACAGATCCCTTCATGGGAAACACTCTGTTAGATGATGGAAACAGAGGCATGAGGATTAGCAATTTCAAATAACGATTTTAAATAATTAATATTTTTCTGTTAACAATTCAAGGCTACGGGTGGATGCTGGGGTGGAGCAGCATCAGATGAGCATTGTGGTTTAAATGGACAGCTGATGGGACTCAATTTGCAATTTGCAATCGGAACATTCTCACAGCTGTCACTTCCTTATTTTAGTGTTTCATGTAACCCCAGTGTTTGAGGTCCCGGAGACTCCGGGCTGTCTTTCACAGCTTAAAAAACACAATACTTAATATTGTTTTATCAGCTTGATACTTGATAATTTTTCCCTCATTATATAAGAATTGCAATAAGCATTTTGAACTGATGACACGTTTCAGAAGTCCGCTACAGGAAACACAGCATTACTTCTGTTTGGGGTCTCAGAGACCCCAGCTGTTAAATAGAATGGACTGCTGCTCTATCGCTGTGATTGGTGTTGACAAGACTTTTCACGCAGCTCCACCCTTCCGAAATCCCAAATGAGTACGTCTGGATTGCTGTTATTTGAGTTTTACAACTATTTCTTTATAAGAGGTCTAATAGGAAGTTTGACCTCTCTGGGGTCTAACTGACCCCAAACTTAAGTATCAGCACTGTGTTGGATAACAGACTGTACACTTATCTGTCTGCCAATGACTTTTTGGAAAACAAAAAGGAATATATCTCACACTGCATAGCAAATATAAAATTGAGCATGAAACATTTCCTTCCTCACCTCGTTGAGGTCATTTCAATTTTCCACCTTCATCAAATGTGCAAGCTCAGTATGTGGCAAATGAAAAGGATACCATTTTATTGCTGTTCTACGTTTTCTGTTTTAATAAGGTTGAGACGAAAGAAAAAATGCATTACAAGGGAAATAAATTGGTTGATTGTTCAAATATTTTATTATTTTCAAAGGGAGTATAACGAGGGTATAAAGCCAATGTTAACAAAAAACAAGGGTTAAAGTCATATTGTTTCCCTGCAGAGGAGTCGTTTATATCACAGGCTCCATTGCTTTTTTAATGATAAATCATATCTGAGCTGCGATCTCAAAAGGGTACTCAGAGCATCTTAGAGGATAAAACTCACGTGTAAGCCCCCTGGACTGAGCTAAGCCTAACAAAATGTGTGAATAACATTGAGGGAAAAATGTGCTCTAAAATTACCGTTTGACATTTTCATATGTCTCACTTGGTCCACATCCAATGACAAGTCTTTCGTATATCCAGAAACAAGTATATCATAACGCCAAGAAAATCTAATAAACTTCTTTTTTCTCAAAGGAATACAAATGATTCCTTTGAAGCTTGACACACAGTTAGTATGCACTGTAGTAGTGATGTTACTTTGTTTATGCACAGTCCCCCTCAACTGTACTGTATAGGTATCTGTTTTAACCATTTGCATAAGTGTGGGGATGCCCTCTATACAGTGAAAGCGATCTGAGTGGATTCCTCTGGCAGAGCTCTGTGCTCTGGTTGCCCACACAGTGGGCCAGAGTGCCACGGAAACAGCCCAGCACTGCATGGCCACTCGCAATGCCAACCAGGCCAGTCGCTGACACTCCTTGGACATCACCCAGGAAAGGTACACTGAGCTAAAAAAAACAAAAAGCTACGTGGCCATGGCAACTCTATTCAACTGCCTTTCTGGACAGTTATCCAATGCACAGATACAGTAAGGACATTTACGCACTGGAGCATGACTGCTTAAAGTTTTTGTTGTGAGGTTTAAGTCGACACGCAACTTTTTGCCAGGACATACACATATAAGATGTATAAAACTAAAATTATAATACTGAACATGTGTTATTCTGATAAATAAATCCAAAAAAACAATGCAATTTCATAAACTTCTTTCCCCCTAATCTCTTCCATGTTTTTATTGCACTCCAGGGAGAGAGAGGGAAAAAAACAGTGTTGTTTTTCTATCTCCTATGAAATTTATGCATCGAAGCTGCCAATAAGAATTCAAATGAGTCTGAAATTATAGACGAGAGAGTTGAGCGCTGACAGTTGACGGGTATAATGAGAATGTTACCATCCAAAATTATGCCTGTGAAATGGAGCTGGCCGTCCATATGAAAAGCAAACAGACGGAGAAAGTGAGTGAACGTGTCAGGTGATTTTATTTTTTTGAGCAGGAGCCCAGAGATGGACGGAGCCCTGCCCTGGAGAGTGTCCTCAGAGGAAGCATGAAGGAGGGAGACGTGAATGAAGAAGGATGAGATATTGAATAAAAATATGACACTGAGATAAGTGAAGGTATGTTCGCTGCTACGTTGTAGGCGAAAAAAGTTAAAAAAGAATGATTTAATTGTACAAGTCAACCATGCTGAATATAAAATTCTGGACTCACATAAAACCGGAGTCATTAAAACAGCCACCGAAAACGGTGTTAGTTATTATTATTGTCAAATCTTCCTAATCTGGGTGCAGAGCTGTGAACTACAGTGCTTAAAAATGACGTGAGGAAAAAAACAACAACACAGGAAACACACTCTCCTTTATTCTCGCCAACGGCTTGTTCAAAGTGTAAAGCCCTCTTTTCATTTCTTTGTCCCCGTCTGAGCGGCACATTTGCTGTTCAGCTGCTCGGAGACACGGCGAGTTTATTTATGTATCCGTTTCCCATAAATTAGAACATTTGCGCTGACAAACGCGGAAGTAGTCGCATTAGCGCCTAGTTCACACCCACCTTCCCCTGACTGCCGACTCTCAGGATGCAGAAGTCGGAGGAAGAAACGAGTGCTGTTTTTATTGTTTTTTTTTAATGTTGATCATAGAGAAGAGACACCCAGGTGCACTTGTAGACACACAGAAACACTTAAACAGACGCTGTCAGAATTTCTGAACTCAGTGACACTGACATATTTAAATACATCAGACAGACAAATTACTAAGTTAGTCTGACTAAAAGCTGCAAGTAGTGAGAGCAGGAAAAGCGACATTTGCCACAATAATAAGCAGAAAATAATGCACAAGTTAAGGATGGATACATATGGAGTGTACCAGTAGCTTTATTCCATACTGTGCTTAGCGCTGGGAACAGGACCCCCCACCCCTGCGACCCCATATATTCTCTCTGTTATTTCAGGGAACAAAAGCGGAGCTCTCGAGGCCATGGGTGGATCCATGAAAGGAAGAAAGGAGTCCTGCTCCTGCTCCTGGCTGAATAGGGGCCTTTCACACTTAGAGAGGCCTGTTTACACTCCCTCAATAATGGCTCTAATTTTCTGATCATTATTGAGTAATTCCATCCACCCCCACACCCAAGGTTTAACGCTTTCTCCAATCACTCATGGCACCACGTCATGTCTCTGAAGGGCCCCCAGGTCTCTGTCCCAGATGATGTACAATACATGTTCTCCATTTCCCCAAAACCCATCAGTCCTTAACCCTGACTACCATTTCCTGCTCTGACGGTTAACACATTTAGCAAAAAATTGTTAATTGTTGTTAATTTGCCAGTGACATCCCCCCCCCCCCGCAGCGGACTCATTCTCTCCTCTGATTGGAGAGGCGCAGCACTTTATCCTCCATTTTGTTTTGGACCTGAATCCACAGCAGCCACCGATCACACCGAGTAACAACATTCGCTCTGCTAAAAGCTGGTGGAAAATATTTTGGAGGAAGGAAGAAAACAAATAAAACAACAACAAAAAACGCACACGCCTGGTAACATGATAGCCGTTTTATTCTGCGCGCTGAGATCTCCATAAAATAAGACCTAGGTTCACAAGTCCTGACGCTCGCCTTTTTTGGCAACCCGCTGTGAAAAAGCAGCCATATGAGTGGTGGTAAGGGCGTAGGGGGATGCGCAGAGGCGAAGACATGTTAAGCGAAAACAAGGATATGGGGGGAAAAATGTTAAAATGAGAGAGAAAGAAAAGGATCAGAAGGAGAGAAGTTGGCAGAGACTGTGTCGGTTTGAAAAGCTGGCACCTTCTAAACAGAGCTGCAGCTTTGGGTGCCAAATGCTGCCAACCAGCCCCACTAGCCTGAATATCTGCCCTCCCTCTCTCTTTGTTTCCAGCATGGCATTTTGCATCATCTTTATTCTACGCTTTTCTTCTGACTTTATATCAGCGCTCAATATCATACTAACAGCAGTGACTGACATTTATTACCATTAAATGAGGGACTAAAAACAGCCAGGGAAATGTTAAAGGGAGATATTTATTAATTTATTCATTATTAGTGTTCATTTCAAGGATTTTAATTTGTTTAATTTTAAATGTAAGAGGATTTTGTTTGCGTATAATTGCTAATTTTTGAATTGGAGACGGTTTTAAATCAAAAGTAAAATCCACACGGAGACGGGGGATCTGTACTCAGCGGTGTCGTGGTGTTCCGGTCCCATTTTCCGTATGGAAAGAGCTGTCCCAATTACAGGGCAGTCTCCCCGTGCTCTGCTCCACTGGACCGAGGGAACAAGGCGGACTGATCAGAATCTGGCTGCTGGGAATCGGCCCAGAAAAGACGCTCTCTTTTCCCTCTCCTTTTTACTCTTCTGCTGCCTTCACCTCTCCTCTCCTCCTGCTCTTTGCCCCTCGGCTCAAGCAGCTGAGAAGCCAAGCCACTCCTCCTGTGCGGGGATACGTATGTTTTTAGGGGACAGACAGATTTCAGGCCTGGCGCCTGTACAGAGAAAGAGAGGACTGGTCATGCTAATTCACACACTGAAACGAGACAGCGCTAGAGACCAAAAATAATACACAAGAAACTAGGGGGAAAATGTGCGCTTATTTTGTGTTCCACTTGTTTCTAAAAAGGAGAAAATCAATTCAGGAAAACGGTCAAATAAATGCAATTATTGCTCAATAGATACAAAGCCTTTATTTACAGGCTGAATAGCCTATTTATTTTGTTCCCTGTGTTTAGTATATTTATTAATTATGTTTAATGCGTATTAAGTAATTTTATTTCTTGAGAAATAAATACATTCTGTGTGTAAAAAAAAAGAAGCAAGTATAAAAGTGAACTGAGCTGAGCTCCTAAATTGCTAAAAGAGACACCATAACATTTATTTATTAACCTTAATTACACAAATAATTAAAAATCACTGTACAGTGAAATTAGGAAATAAAGCTAATCCATGTTGCCCATAATAGGCACTTTCTGGTACAAGGGATTTTTCTATTTGCAAAGCTAAGACCTGACCTTTGTTTCAAAATTAGACTTAATTCAATCATATACTCAGTCTTTTGTGTATCTTTCCCAGTATTATTCACTAAACTGGATAATTACAATAAATATGAAGCAGGCTGGCCTGCTCCCAAAGCCCATAGAGCTGCTCAGCAGTCGGACCTATAGAGCAGTGGAAAGTTGTGAGAGATCGGTTAAAAGGAGGTCAGAGGATTGGAGCGAGCGGCAGCGTAACGCTTCGCCTGTTTTCACCGATTTATTTGGGAGCCCGATCATACTGGAATAATCTGTTTACCAGCAATTCCTTACACTCCGCACACTCCACTCCTCTTTTCTCTCTCGCTCCTTATATGACACACACACACATACGACACACACTGCAAAAAGCAACTGGAAAAACTGGGGGCTCTGAAAACGGGCCAAACCGTGGCTGTTGGAGGCCCCTATGCCTCAGTGCATATTAAAAACACCACAGTGTCACTGACGCTGTCCCGTCATGAGAGGGGCTCGCCGAAGCTCAAACTTTATTGGGCACATTATTTCAAATGACAACAAAGCGTAAGAAAGTTTCCGTTGAAAGTGTCGGACCAGCAGTGTTTTTCACACCAGATGAATGCGGCTCCCTCGGCGCCGACACTCTCTATTTCTCTGTCGGCCCGGGATACAGACCGGTGCCAGAACACTAGAGCACAATTCTGCTCTCCATCCAGAAATCTCTGCTGTGCACAACAGCCAAGGAAAAGAAGAAGAGACTGAGAGGGATTTTTTGGGGGGGTTCACATCATTATGATTCCCTCTTTTCTTCATCAACTGACGGAAAGCAACCTGGCTCTACGGGAGTATTACTGCTCGTGTGATATTATGCTGCACATACTCTGCTCAATGTGCCCCAATGTATAGCCTCTGTAAACCAACACATACACATATCTGTCCTGTTTGGTCTCTTCTTCATTATGTACCTGCATCTGATAATGTTACCTCCTTTTGAAGCTCAGGATATTAGGCAACGCAGATAAGATGTGTTTGATGGATTAGCGTGACGTGAAGGCTTTAAGTCTCTCAGTCGTCTGTCTCCCTGTCGATTCCTCTCTTTGTTTGCCTCTATTAAAAGATATTCTCTTGGTCATTTGTAATTTTAGGACTACGCGCAGAGACACATTGATGGGTAAATGAACATCAGATCAGCACAGATATGCCGTGCAGTCTGGCATACACACACACACACACACACACACACACACACACACACACACAGTTGGCTTTCGGACCTGGCCCAGGCACCTCTCTTGTCCGTCTGTCTCCAGCACAGAGAACAGATATGGAGGTTGTACTCTCAGAAACATCTTTTTGTCATAACAGCTCAAGTAATGAAAGCTGTATGAGGCAGCTCGGGCTCCAAACATGACTAATGCTGGCACCGTGCAGCTTCGTCAAGACAAATACGGAACACAGCGCTCAAAAAAACATGACCTGATCCTGGGTCTCTAGGTGGAGGAAGGCCCTCATCGCCCAACTGGCAAGCCAGACTTCGACAGACATGTGATCAGCGATGAGATCAGATCCCTCCCTATCTCCCTCACTTCCTCAACATCCCTGAACCATTATTGCTATCATCATCACATGCAGCAGAATGAGTGAAAAAAACAATGAACCACTTTTGCGGTCGACTCTCATCATGATCTGTGTGTGTGTGTGTGTGTGTGTGTGTGTGTGTGTGTATGTGCGCAGCCAGGTATTTACCAAAAGTGAGTGTGTTCAGGCTCTGTTTGGTAGTGGAATCTTGCTTTACAGCTGCAGAGCAGAAGTGCAGATCAGAATACAGCGGCTGTGATCTGTCCCAGCTCTCACTGCCCCGCCTGGAAGGGCCCAAGTCTATAATTGGACAAAAGCATAGACACATCCTCTGTACTGTAGGGGAGCAGAAACAGAGAAGAAGGGGGGTGGGGGGTGGATCTCCTGTTCTGTCAATCACAGCGCTTGAAAGCAGAGCCCCCCCACACACACGCAGCTGGCGACAGTGACATCAGTGGGACGTGAGAACTGAAACGCCGCGGCGGGGACAGGCGGGTGAGACGGCTGCAGTCCAATCATCAGGCCTGGCAACTGATAGCTTCCGCAAGACACAGACACCCTGGAATGGGGAGCTAAGAATAAAACTGTAACGCTGCCACCCCAAAGGTTAGAATGGAGTCTCTGTCTGTCTGTCCTCTGTAAACTCTGGTTAACCCCAGCCAGCCTCCTGGAAAACAGAGCAATTTGAGCGTGTACGAGTGAATGTTTTTTGTTTGGTTTGTTTCCTAATGTTCTCCCTGTTCCATTCCAGTCACATGTGCAAGGTGCTGCACAGACTGCCTTTGAGGTTGCTGTGGAAAAGCTGAGCAGGATCAGAATAGGAAACCGTCTCTCTCCCACAGCAGTGGACCTTTATCAACAGATGCAGCTCTAAATGCATTCTGCTTCTTTTTTCCTTTAGACATGAGCAGGAAAGACAAAAAATAGCAATGCTTATGATGGGAACACAAGCCTTTTTTATCCAATTAAAAAATTTTTTATAGTCAATTAAGAGAATGGTGTGCTCACTACTGAAAAAAGATTTAAATAAGAATGCTCATATATGTAGAAAAAGAAATACAAATGTGACGTACAAACACAAATCAGCAAGATGAAGGCTAGTCCAGTGTATATACGGGGGTGAGTGGCTGCTGGATTCTGGCACAGAGTAAAGAAAAAGGCTTTACTCCGAGGGGCACCAGGCTGCGCTGGGAGCTAATCTGAGCTGCGGTTCGCCACGGCGCATTGTGGAACAGGAAGAGGCGCTCACGGGAGGCCCCGCAAACTCAAGCAGAGTTACACACTGGGCTGAAAGGAGCCTGGCAAGGGGTACTCTGTCACAGAGGAACGCTAAACCTCCCTGCCAAGGAGACGAATTAAGGTCCTGTAACTGTATGCCAGTCTGTGGTAAGAGACCCAGGATAATAGTAAAAGGGTGGAGAAAGGGTCTGTAATTGTGTTTGCGTTTGTGTGTGTGTAATGAGACAGCTAGTGACTGACTCTACCTGCAAACACCTGAATCATGGAAACAGACAACAGGACTGGAACTGTAAAGTAGCATAATGACGAAAAGACAAAACACATATTATACACATTATAGCAAATTTTAAACAGGTACAGGTGGGCTTCAATCGTGAACGTGAGACACTAAATCTCACTAATAAGTCGCATATAGGACAGAGCAAATTTCAAGCATCTACAAATATGAGTGCTACGGTTTGCCTGACACACTTACAGTGCCACTGATGCATCTTCAATAGCTGTGTTTTCAATGTCATTGGACTAAAAGTAATTTGTTCCACATTTTTAAACTGAATCACATGACTGCTGCACAACTAAAAAACAAACAAACGTGACTTTAATTATTTAGATTTGCTGCAATAAAGTGGATTTTAACAATAAAGAACAATTATGTTCGGCCCAGACCACTGCAGTAATACCCCAGTAGTTACTGTAAAAACTAAATTGCTTAAACTGAATAGAACAAAATATAATCTTGTTGTTTTACATCATATGTGTTTTACTTTTTTTTGCAAAAGCAATAAAAACATAGTTGATTTAAGATTATGATGTTAATTTAGTGTTAACATTTTAGTATTGCAGTTTACACAAAATTGCAAAAAATATGTATAAAATAAAATTAATATCTATGTTCATTTTTTTCCCACTGAGCCCCATAGGTATGTGTGTAAGTAAGAATATTCCGACTATTTTATTTTACAGTGTGAAACTGCCCTCAGAGAAGAATGCATGTTTGTTTACACATTACACTAAGATATTTTCACTACCTCTATTTTAACTTTATGGTCTCAGCAGGAAACTCGTGTGCCGAATATGGAAAAATACAGCATCCCATAAACAACCAGAGGCAGAGGCATGCTGTTATAAACAGAAAAGTCTCAACTTGTGTGTGTGTGTGTGATCAGTACAATCAGACAAACAACAAATGGGGCAGCATGGGTGAGTTGTGTTTGAGGGAGGGCTCCTGTGTGCGTTTGTGTCCACTTGCATGTTTGTGTGTGTGTGTGTGTGTGCGCTGAGTGGTGTAAGGCTGAGGCGGCTGAGGCGGCTGAGGCTGCAGACAGGCTGACTCTCTCTGCCTCCTGAACTACCTGGGACCGGGCCAGCTGTCACTGCACTCTCCAGACCACCACACACACACAATCACAAAAGAACCCACAGACACAGACACAGACACAGACACACACACACACACACGACACACACCGCTATTGATACACACCAATCTCACAATAACATACACATGGATTACAGACACATGACAAACTGCCTCTCTCACACACACACACACACACACACGTATGCACATGCATGCACACACAGATAAACAGGGTTGCAGATGCTTTTGTTTACTGATGGCACCGGAAAACATGCACATTTGGATTTAGACAAATTTGCACACAAATACTTGAACAAATGTACCAGTGCAAACATATCTCTAGGTAAACACAGGTTTTAAGCCTGACTGTCAAATTCTCAGAATCTCTTTAAACCAGAGAGAAACATCTATCTGAAACACATTTTTTGAAGATTAGACCGCGCAGACTGGCCCTTTAAATGTTAAGACGAGGACGTTATCTTAGTCCTGACTGTGTTTATCAAAGCCTGGCATTGGCTCAGCTTGGTACATAATGAGGGGCAGGGTCTAATCTTTGATTCACATGCCAAAGTGTGTGTGACACTTAATATACTGACCTGTGTGTGCGCGCATAAATGACCAGATGAAGAAAGAAAATAAAAAGGCTCACTAGCTGCTGTCTGTGGGAGTTTGTCATATAGGTGACTACAGTAAATCTGCCCACATACCTGGTGAGTGGACGAAGTAGGCCAGGTAGAGGTCCAGCTCTTTGACCGCCACTCCAATGTGGTGCGGCTGGACACACAGGCCGTGGTTGGAGCACTGGGGCGACTTGACCAGTCGCTCCCCATCTGTGCTCTCCAGGGGGCTGCCCTTGAACAGGATGACCATCACCAGGTCCAGCCGCCACACCTTGTCGGCCTGGCGGAGGCAGTCGATGCGGCGGATCTTGCCCTTCTGGTCGGGGTTGGACAGCACACAGCAGGGGGCCTTCTTCCCCGTGATGGTGAGCACAAAGTCCTCGCGGAACTCTGGCCGGATGTCCTTGCGGAGCTTGGCCAGCAGGCGCGAGGCCCACTTCTGCTTGATCTCTGGCTTCTCCCCCAGCAGCTCGTCCTTCACCGCGCGTTCCTCGTCCTTGGTCATCCTCTTTTCGTGCTTCTTGAAGTACTTGCGCTTACGGGCCTGCAGGTTGAACCAGGTGTAGGAGAAGGCACGGACATGGGGGAGGAGGGCCTCAATGAAGGGATGAAATTCATCCTGATAACAGAGAGAAAGATGTGGCGTTAGGAGGCTGAAAAAGGCTTTTGGTTTGAAAGAAAGCATGCAGATCTTCAAAATAAAGCTGTTAAAACATTTTGACAAATTTCAATGAAAAAGAGGCAATTGGGTAACAGTCAAAGAGTAATAAAATGTATTATAATACAGTAATTATATTGTTATCAATAGTTAAATCAAAATGATCATAATTACTTATTTGTTAATAAGTAATTACTATAATTTAAAATTTAAAATCTAATTACAGTTTACTAAAACATTTAAATTCCAAAAAAGCAATTCAAATAAATATTCTCATCTAAAATGTCAAAAGACTTCATCATTATCACAATTCAGATAAAATACAAATGATAGGCAGCTATCAAAAATGGAAAATAATTAACTTTAAGATGCAAAGCCTCCTTTTTCATAAATAGAAAGCAAAATATTGAAGACAACAAATACAAAATGCATGAATTCAAATCCAAAAGCTACTGAAAAGCTGAGCCAAGTTGCGCTCCCGGTGTTCTGCTGTAAAAAAGAAAAGTTATTCTGCTCTACCATAATACCTTCACTACATATCTCTGGGCAACAAAGCCCAGATCTCGCCACAGCGTTCCTGTGCCAGGGTTGCCACACACCGGTCGCTCACCACCGCCAAGCTTTGCCGCCACAAGACCACTGTTGAAATGTGCTGCTAAAAGATCAGCCATACCATTTCCTATCTCTGCTACCATGCAAGGGAGCTCCAACCCGACTCACATTTCCACAACAAACTGAAAGCAGACAGAAATCACCACAGAAAACCACACTGCTAGAGGAAGACAGACGGCCTGGTAGTTACCATTTTGCACTCTCATCATAAATTTGGCACAGCGTTTAAAGTGAAAAAAAAAAATCTCCTGCACCAGTTTTTTTTCCTCCCGCGCTCCCCAATGTAAAGCAAGTGCTGGTTTGGCAGGGTGTGGAGAATTAGCAGATGAAAAAAAAACTTGGGGGTGGGGGGTTCATAAAAAAAAAATTAGCACAATTTGCTGCTCACTAAAAACAGCGGGCCAAAGTTTAAAACCTAAACCAAACAAACCCCAAGATTTCAGCAAGGAGAAAATTCACTACAGCAGGACCACAGCCAGCAGCTCATTACACAAAAGCAAAAAATGACAAAAGAGTCACTTAAAAAACTTGTAGCACAAAAAAATGCATCAAGTAAAAATAGAAATATTAACAGTATTGCACTGTTAGAAAAAAAGAACTTCAACAACGGTGAGAGATGCACTTAAAATAAACAGTCCTTTGTGCATTCCAAAAAACCAAAAAAAAAATGAACCTTGAAAAAAAAAAATCCTTGGCAAAGTGTAATTGGTAGTGGTGTCTGTTCTGATCCTTGGGCCCGGCGCAAGCCTCAAACACACACACACACACACACACACACACACACGCACACACACTCACACACAGATGGGGGGGCCAGGGAGAGCAGAGCACAGAATGGGGAAAAAAAATAGAGCCGAATCAATGTTGGACGAGCGCATACGACCGCTGGCAAAGCCGAGTGCTGCTTCTTTTTTCCCCTTTTCTCTCCAACTCTCTCTCTTTCTCGCTCGCCGTCTCTCGTCCTCTCTGCGTTCTTTCCCTAACCATTGCTTGAGCCTTTGCCAACACGAGTAGGGCCCACCTATTTGGCAACAAGATGCCTGTAGCCCAGCCAATGCGTTAGCTTCAAGAGCTGAAAGGGAGGGAAGAGAGAAAGAGGAGAGGGTTGGGGAGGGGAGGGTGGTGGGGTGGGTGGGTGTTGTGGCAATGAGAGGGAGAGCGCGAGAGCGCAGGAGAGAGAGGAAGACAGAGAGAGAGAGAGCAGGTGGGAGTGTATGAGAGCGAGCAGCCTTGTCCGATGCTGCACAATTTGCCAAATCGACAAGTTCCACTCTGACACGGAGGCAAAGTTCAGGGGAGCAAGCCTTTTCCTGCATCAATCCCTGCAGCCCTCAGCCTGCCTCCATCTTTACTATGGCCGCCATCGCCTCGTCTCCCTCACCCGATACCCCCCCCCCCCCCAACCCACAC
>NC_060151.1:6615121-6624905 GCF_021292245.1 Micropterus dolomieu
GCCCCCCCCCCCCCAAACACACACACACACCCGCCCTCCTCTGCGCTTCTCTGTCTCTCTCTGTCTCTCTCTACCCTTCTCTCTGCTTGCATAATGCCACCTTGGCAGAGGATGGCAAAGAGAGGACACACAGCTTCAGAATCCCTCCAGACCCCACCACCGGCAGCTGCTCGTGGGTTTACCACGGCAAACAAAGAGGGAGAAAGAAACCCAGGCAGCCACACTCCTCTGACTGCACACCCAGCAATCAATGACGAGATGATTCAGAGGCAAAATACTGAAATGGCTGCAGAATTTAAGAGGGAAGGCAGCATACAGAGGAAATAGAATCTGCCTCAGATGTATTGAACAGCACTGCAAGCAGAAGATAAATGGTCAGCAAGAGCGTTAACGTCTCCCACCAAATCCCCAATTTGCTCTGTGCTTCCCTCCCTAACCCCGGGAGGATTTGGCGTTCGGTCCGTGCGCGGCAACGGCTGCCATGTTGCCTCATCGTGAAGCATGTCAATCAGGGTTGCACCTGCTCCGCAGACTGCTAGTCTGGAGGCACAAGTGCTGCTGAATCATATACCCGGGAACCGAGCCTTGTGACTCCAAACAAAAAAACTACAGACAAGAGGGAAAATTCAGCGCATACACAAATCATACAATTCCTTAGTTCATGTGCTGTTCACATAATTTACAACTCGGCCAATACTGGAATCCAAAGCAACAAAACCTATCCAATATCGCCTAGAGGCTTGCCCCACTTAGAATCACGTGGAGTCCACAATTGCAGATGCAAGGAAATGTGTGCTGAGCTGACAGGATATATTGATTAGCCAATCAGCAGAACATTATCCTGCAACTATTTTGAGAATTGCTTTAGTAATTTTTCAACCAAAAATGCTCAACATTTCTTAGTCTGAGCTTCTCAAAAATGAGGATGTGATGCTTTCTTTACATGATAACTGACCATGAGTTTTGAAAACAAGCAATGTCACCTTGGTTACTATAATTGGCAGTTTTCACAGCTTTCTGGCATTTTATAGACAAATAGATCAATCAAAAAAGCCATGGACAGATTCAAGCTATAATGAAAATTATCGTTAGATGCAGCTCTAAATGAGTGTTTGAGCTCTTCTTGTTCAAAGAAAATGACGAGGTGCAGACACAACCGCCCAAAAAGCTGCCAGAAGGAAGGTTAAATTTTTAAATAATAACAGTCACCATTAAAATTCTCATTTAACCACAGCAAAACTGCATCATACAAACAAAGGTGGAGGCACTCAGAGAGACAAACACATATACCACCATTCTCTCACTAATACACATTACAGGGTCGCTTCAAACAGCAACACACTTCAGCTTCATCTTTGAGCCGTGAACATCAGCCTGGTGAAGTGCTGACTCGGTTCACACAGTGAAGAACAACACACCGAGGCCAAAGTTTGATGTATGGTTAGATAAAGCAACAAAGGAAGCCAGGGGATTCACACATGTCACTGTGGTGTGTGTGTGTGTGTGAGAGAGAGAAGCATCAGAGTTAAATAGATTTCTGTTTCCATCACCACCTGCAGTACAAAATTCAGGAAACTTAACTGGCACTTGAATGTGATTCCTGTGTGTCTGCTTTTCAGTAAAAAAAACTAAGCATCTCTGGGTGACTCTGCCAAAATGCAAATAAACCACCATTCAAACGTCACTGGAATTTGACTACAAGGGGGTTTAAGTCATTTTCCTTAGCTATGCTTTTATGCCTTCCATGGGCTGAAAATAAATCACATATTTATTTCTCTGGAATAACTGTTGCAGATACCTTCAAACTGCCAAATCTGGAGGGAGAAAACGATCATTCAAACTCTTGGTGGGTGAGCTGCACTGAAGATTTGCATGTCTCCACTATCTGCTGCGCCACACCAGGCCCATATAATGCTCAGGTTGCTATATTGAAATGTGCACTTATTAAGGTTGTCGAACAATCATTAACCCGACATGGAAGCTTCCCTCGGGTTATCTCCCCACCTGGAAATTAAATTAAGGCCAAACGCTCAATCAATTAGCAGTCAGACCTGACCGTTTTATCTTCCTGATATAGGCCTATATATTTATTTATTTTTTACAAGCAAACAGCCAACCAGTTCACCTTCAAACAAAAAGTGAACACGAGTTACAGGTGCTACATCTCGTTGCTTTCACCTTAAAAGTCCCGGGGGGCGGGGGATGGTGGGGGTTCTGCTGTGACCAATCTCCACCCAGTCTGCACATGATGCATTGGGTCACATTTCAGGCCTGGAAATACAAAATGATAAACAATCCCCGCGCGAGTTTCTCTAATAGACCGATATTCACCCAATTAAAGTCATGGATTATTTTCCACCAACATGTTTCTCTGGCTAATTCCCTTAAATATCATCCAGACTCAGTTATTAAGACGAAAAACTCAGCCAAAACAATTAAAAATGCACCCTCACTTCTTGTGTTTTCCCTGTCTCTCTTTCTCACAGGGCACTTAAAATATGAATAGTTAAAAAAAAAAAGAGTGAAGACATCATCGATGGAGTCTGCCAGCAAAAACATGGAAATGAAAGGGTCCGGAGAGAGAGAGAGAGAGAGAGAGAGAGAGAGAGAGAGAGAGAGAGAAAAGAGGACGGGCTGGCATTCCCACAAGCCACACATTTGTACACCTTTACTAAAACCCGACGTAAATTAATACCGGGAGAGGAGACCCAAAACACATGGAAATGTGTGTTGAAAACGTTGTCTGTCGAGTAAATGAGGCGCACTTTCCTGTAAGGATATAGCCTACTGCTGAAGATGTGACGTTCAATAGTTGGATAGGCCTGTGAGTCTGGTCTCACCCATTTTATCACATGCTTTAAGGGAGATTCATTTTCAGATTTATTTTTTAAATAAACTAGATAGGCTACGCCTGAATAGACTATCAAAATGTTTCTTATGATATTTTGTATTTTTGATCAAAGATCACATTTCAAGCCCCAACCCGCTCTTCCATTGCGTAAGCGTCTTGTTCAGCAGTTTGTGCTGTATTAAAACCTTCAGATGAATTTAAACATGTCTAATGTCGAGACAAAAGAAATGATTTTGAAATCCTTTATATTTCAATTCTCCGCACGTCTGACCGAGTCTGTGGAGTTGGCTGCCAACTTCAGATTAACTCTTTCAGCGAGGAGAGAAAAGACTCTACTCCATGCCTGCGAAACTCTCCGCACTGATTTCTGTCTGCTTCCGTTTGGACGAACAGAGGTCCAGATAAATTGTAGATATTTTCCTATTTTTTAAACCCTTAGAATGATCCCATTTTAATGCGTGCTATTCGGATAATTAACACTTATATTTTAGTGTTTTCATAAAAAGTAGATCAATAAACAATATCATAATTTAATTTGGGTCTAATAGTGTTGATCAGGTGTTTCTCTTTTTTCAAGCCATTTCAATGTGGAACACTCCTGCAGGTCTACATGTCAGGCTGTCAATCATCAGAAAATATGTGGTAAATACTTATTCTATTTTCCTATATGTTTGTCTGTTGTTTGCAATACTGCAAATTAATTTATCAATATTAATTACCTAATAAACCAGCTAGCAGAAAGCAATTCTGCCTGCTTAAAGAGTAAACGGCTCCACATAAATACATGGAAAGACAAACAAATGGTATGCAAATTATATGACACAGCAACTGAAATCATCTGTTTAGTTTTCTTTCAGGCAAAATTGTCTGACTTTCAGGAGGTAAAAGTGAGCTTTGCTAAAGTCCAAATCTTCAAGCCAAATAATCAAAACTCTATCACAGAGAAAAGCACTATTACTTTAGTGTCATGATAAATCCTTGACTTGACTGTTTTGTTTTCCAACCAATATTTAAATGTTTCATCTGAATAATTTAAACCCGTTTGGATCCTCAGAATCTGGGTTTTCTACATCACTCACGAATATCTTTAACTAAGAAAAGCTCAACAAACTCAGGCCTTGATAAAAGTCTCTTCCTCTTTCTGACCCATAATGCCCAGCAGTAGGCCCCTTCGCCCTGCTTTGTCCTGCTCGGCCTGTGGTACCTGACCTCGCCAAGGATACGCTGCATCTCATTAGACCAATTAAACCATGGTCTGCATAACCTGAGGGCCTCCCTGCAGCCTGGCCCTTCATTAGCGCAGCTCTGTGCTGGTGGGGCTCGGCCCTGTCCTCTCCTGCCCAGCTGAGTGTCCCTGACCCTGGTCGGAGCGTGACACCGGCTCCCTCTGACTACCGGCTCGGACCGCTGACAGAGAGCCAGAGAAGGGAGGGAGGGAGGAAGGTGGAGGAGGAAGGCAGAGTTAGGAGGGACGGAGAGGAGATGCAAAGAGATTCACTCATTCACTTAAGAGTGCAAAGGCTAGATGGGAGCAGAAATAATCAGTGATTTGGATTCATCCAGGTGTGGATATTTTATTCAAAACTAGTTTCATAATCTTAAAACTCAATGTAATTAACGGCCATTTATACATCACAACATGGGTTTCACATGGGGTTTGAACACCCCACACCCTCTGTTACAAGGTTGCGTGATGATCCACAGAGCTCAGCGCCTCACGTTGGTTGCAATTCTCTGAGTTTACAAACCGGCACGTTACTATGTGTGAAAAATCTGCAAGCAATTTGCGGTGGCTGCGTGCTAACGTGCCCGGGGTGGGGGTGAGGCGGGTGGCAGAAAAGCCGAGGAAGAGGCACGCACGGCACATTCCAGCTCCGGTGCCTGGCTGTACTGCAAAACCAACTGGGCCCTTCCAACCTCTGGCTCTGGAACTCCTGGTTTATCCCCTGCAACTCCCACCAACATCAGCTACAATATTACATTTTTTCCCCTCATGCAATTCACACCAAACTAAGCAGCGCGGGCATGAATTCACATGACAAACGCTGAGGGTTTTGTGTGATGAAAAATAAAAGAAATAAAAGATATTATGCTCTAAAAGCAATGAGTATCCATGTAAACCAGATCACTCGAGGCTTTTTTGTTTTATGTTATACTCTTCAGAGATTTTTTAAAAACAATATTTTGTTCCTGCTCGAGGAGGTATACATGTTGAGACGTGCAGCTCTTCTTGGATGATGATGACAGTATTGATGAGTGGGGCGGGAGGAGTGGAGGAACACACTGACACATATACTCCACCCGTACTTAACCACCCTGTCCGTCGACATAGATCACGATGCTGCTGATGTCACGCTCGAGCATTGCTGGACTCACCTATAAAATCAAGGCTCACCTCTGTGCAACTCCATCCCTCACAACACACATGACCCCCCGCCCACCCCCACGAGCCGCCTGCCGCTGTCTAGAAAGAATGTGCTGTTGGATAAAGGGACCGCCCTGCGTCTCACTGACGTGTGCGTGTGTGTGAGTGCACGTGAGTGACTGGCCATGCCTGGGCAGGCCGACTCAGCACCACAACAGCCATGACTGAGTGTTTTCTCACTGTGCCAGCCAACAGACTACTGCTGCTCACACTGCTGCCAGTGCAGACGGAGTATAGGCTACAAGCCTACAGACTGCACCACGACGTTATGCCCTTTTTGTTGTCTTTGCCTTATCTCTCTAGATTTTATAATAAAAAGATTTAAACTCATAGGCTACGTCGGGAAAGAAAGGCACCAGCAGATTCCCCCCAGTTTCATCAACCAATATCCACATATAACCCTGCCAAAGTTGCAGGTATAAGATACAAACTTACAAACAACAGCCAGCTTTTAGCAGCGTTTGGCTGGTGCCGGGTGTTAATTTTCTACCCTGGTAAAAAACAGCTCTGTAATCGGTCAACACCGCGCGCCTGGCCTGCAGCTAGAATGAATTTAGCAAATTCATTCACTTTCCTGCATTCCTGTTTTGGTGTGCTGGAAGGTGACAGGGTTACATTTTTGATGAACACGTCAGAAGCACTTTATTATCCTAGAAGTAAGATATCATATCATTACAACCACAAGCCACTGCCCGGTGGCTTTCACTGTATGCCGCATTATCTTTGTCAGAGAATTACAAGCGCATTGATTTATCAGTAGACTCAAAGCAGCGGGGTGTTACACCATAACCCCTCTTATGAAAAGATCCCTTTGCATTTGGGATTAGAATTTCAACACCGCCTGAAATGAAAAGGATCTTCAGGTTCATGTGTTAACTTGCCGCTTAACAAAGCTGTAGGGCTTTTGCTCCTCTTTTCAAAGAGATGAGTGTGAAATGGCCTTTCACACACTGTTGGAAGAAGAAAGTGAGCTGAAACTACACGATTGCGTTTTCAAACCTGAGAGGAGTGGCGCGCTCACACAGAACGCTGGTGTTTGAAAGTAAACAAAAACTGTTGTTGCATCCTCCTGATCACCCGCATCACCATTAATACTCAGCTTTACTGGGTGCAATGTTTGGAGAATGCATGCATGCTCCTGTAAGGTTTGAGTTTTGTGTGTTTCGTCTCCACCCTCCACTCGCCAGGTGCATGACGCATGGGTTGAGAGTGCACATGCACTTTATGAGCATTCCTTAAAGCCTTTAATTGGGGTTATAATACATTAGTGTACATCATCTTAAAGCAAAATGATGCACTTTCTGACTTGAACCTATTTTTAATTTGTGCTAAAACAACTTTTAATTCGCTTTAAAGTTGGAAGAATCCTCTTATTCCACATAATTTAACAGTTTTACATGCATATTCTATATTAACCTTCTGCAGCTTTTCATTGAAGCTATATGATTGCCAATGAGTGAAGTAATCAAACCCAACTAGTGGTGGAAAGTAACTACATTTACTCATTTAATCCATTTAATGACACTATATGTCATTAGAAATATTCCACTAAATTTATTTGAGAGGTTTAGTTACTGTTTATTATGCAGATAAAAAATTGAGATAGACAGACAGATAAAAACAACAACATAAGTATAAAAATACAACCCTTTGTTAAAGTATAGGAGGGGGCTAGTGGCCCATTTCAAACAGGCAACGTCTGGTTGGGGAGTTTTAGCAGTTCCACCAAAAAGTGATTTCCCCTCTAAACTTCTCAGATGGTTTCATTCAGCGATTGACTACCAGCAATGTCCCCCCCCCCCCCATACAAATACAAATTTGAATAGGAGCAGTTTCTGTTTTTTCTTCTTTCCCACCGCATGCATCAGTATTAACAATATTATAATGTTTTGCAGAGAAATACTTCTTTATCTTGAATTCATTACGATCTTTGAATGCAAGGATTTGACTTGTACAAGTTTAAGTTCCTTTTATTACTACATGGCTAGGCTGGTGGAATATATCACAGTAAAGATGGAATGGCTGTAACAATACACCACATACAACACCAGTGCAAACATAAAAGAAACAAGTATAAAAAGAAGAAAAACATACAGTACACAACATATCATACAGAAAGGAATATTTTTAAATTGCTGTATTGGTATTTTTACTTAAAGTAAAGGACGTATTTGATATGGAAATTTAGTGATGGTTACTAGAGCAACATTTGGCTGCAAATCATGAGCTTGAGCAACATTAATAAAGGAAAAAAAAATCAATTTCCTATCATTATTAATTACCTTTTGATTTTTTTTGTACTACAGTTCGGACAACATTAGGGCCAACGTTATATTCAAAATCCCTTTATGCATGCTAATATCTATATACTCAAGTATACAGTAACTTCACATTCCCACTGTTAACTAGCATCCACAGGGCCCTACATTAAAAGGGTTATCAAGGTTGGTTGTCACCATGAGTTTGCAGACATCACTATCTTAGTGGTTTTAATGGCCGAGGCCAGCTCAACACGGAGAGCACCAAGACTCTATATGCAGTGCTTATGGACGCAGGGCCAGAAATAACAGGCCCACGCTAAATAATCATTCCTTTCACTCCCTACTACCATGACATCACCACAACCACAGCCGGCATGAGGGGAACAGCAGTGTTGTGGCTCTCAGAGACAGAGGGACACACACACACACACACATACACACAGAGATAAAGCCACAGGCTGCCTCTCTGCAGTCGTCTTCAGGCCTGTATTTGTCTATTTGCAAATTGTTAATTGTTGAGAACACATCTGAATATGGCATCAAGCTAAATCAACACTGTCGTTATCCTTAGTTGGATGCTTGCAGATAAAGAGTGGAGGCCAACGCAGACTTGATAAAACAGACAGGTCAGAAACTTCCCTAAACTGCCTGATTGCACACAATACAGAAAGTCCGAGACATATGCATGGTGACAATCACAGACCAGGCCAAGGCAGAAAAACTCCCTCCTGCATAAAGGCTCCAGGAAAGTAAAGCCCACTACTAATGCAGTGTTGAACGCTTTGCAATCAGACAAATAAAGGGGCAATCTAGCACACAATCAAACTAGAGATTTAGCCTGCTCTCCTGCCAACAGCTAGGGACCTCCTCTTTCTGAACAAGGGATGCACTATTGACTATACCCCCCCCCCCCCCCCCCCCCCCCCCGTCTCTCTCTCTCCAGTCTTCCCTCTCTGCCAGTCTGAAAGGCGTGATGCCAACCTTTTCCACCATTGGGCATGCTGCCCTTCCTTTTATGCAAATGCTTTGCCGCAATCCTTAATTCACAACCCCCACTGTCTCACCCGCCACGTCTGTGCACACCCCCGTTATGGCCTCCTGTCTATATATTCTTTTTTATCTTTATACGTTTCCATTTAAATTAGCCAAGTAACTGAGCTTGAGCCATAGCCATAAGTTATTAATTAAACCCTGATGGTCTGAGGTCCTGTCTCTATGCATTCTTGAATGAGGCGTAAAGCTTAGTGTGCAGCCTGTGGGCCTGTACACTGTTTGGTGCCCTCCATGGGCCAACCAGGGACGAATATTTGACAGAGGTGTGGTTATATGTGTCTGTACGAGCCCTGATAAAGAAGGACATCTCCTGGAAAAAAGAATAGAATAAAGACAAAGAACAGGACGGAGGGCAGGGAAGGGGCAAAATGAAAGAAAAGTAAGAATAAAAGAACGGGGGGAGGATTTCCAGCAATTAAGACACTGCTTTTAGCATTACATTTACATTTTTTAAAAACATATTCAGAAAAATATTTAGTGAGAGCTGCTCCCTTTAAGTACCGGGGCCACATCACAGCAAAGAAAAGGGATGACTTTGATGTTGTCAAGATTAGGCTTGTAGAGAGAAAAGTACAAGTGGTGTCCAAATTCAAGTAATAAACAAACAAACAAAAAAAACATCTACAGCCCATTTTTTAAGCATGCTAAACTAAAGCATAATGAGGCGTTAATAAACTTACTGCTAGCTTAAATGGGAACGAAGGGGTTAATAATGTGACTGAAGAGAAAGTAAATCATGGCTGCCACTGACAGGCAAGTTTTACAAGTTGGCACATGCGCTGAATAAACAGGAGAGGTTAATAAATTAGTAGTAAATAGAGATCTGAACAGAAGACTAAGGACCTAAAGAGGCAATAAAGACAAAGAACTGAGAAAACTTAATTTTAGATGTTTTTTACAAAAACATGCTGAATATTTTAATCTCTAAACTGTAAACAAAAGAGAAGGAGCGCAGTGAATGAACAGAAAAGTTAATATACAAGGAGAGCGAGAATATAGTGATAGGGTTAACAAAGTGGGCCGGAGGCTGAAGGAAGAGCCCTGCTAATGCTGTTAAAGCAGAGCTTCCGCTTCTGTCATAGGGCGAGCCGCATAAACAGGGCGCAGGGTCCACACAAGCTGGACACATTCAAGCCCACACACACCACAGGAAAGGAGCTCGGCCTAAGACAAACACTGAACGACCAGACACAC
>NC_060151.1:6625005-6660545 GCF_021292245.1 Micropterus dolomieu
GAAAAATATTTAGTGAGAGCTGCTCCCTTTAAGTACCGGGGCCACATCACAGCAAAGAAAAGGGATGACTTTGATGTTGTCAAGATTAGGCTTGTAGAGAGAAAAGTACAAGTGGTGTCCAAATTCAAGTAATAAACAAACAAACAAAAAAAACATCTACAGCCCATTTTTTAAGCATGCTAAACTAAAGCATAATGAGGCGTTAATAAACTTACTGCTAGCTTAAATGGGAACGAAGGGGTTAATAATGTGACTGAAGAGAAAGTAAATCATGGCTGCCACTGACAGGCAAGTTTTACAAGTTGGCACATGCGCTGAATAAACAGGAGAGGTTAATAAATTAGTAGTAAATAGAGATCTGAACAGAAGACTAAGGACCTAAAGAGGCAATAAAGACAAAGAACTGAGAAAACTTAATTTTAGATGTTTTTTACAAAAACATGCTGAATATTTTAATCTCTAAACTGTAAACAAAAGAGAAGGAGCGCAGTGAATGAACAGAAAAGTTAATATACAAGGAGAGCGAGAATATAGTGATAGGGTTAACAAAGTGGGCCGGAGGCTGAAGGAAGAGCCCTGCTAATGCTGTTAAAGCAGAGCTTCCGCTTCTGTCATAGGGCGAGCCGCATAAACAGGGCGCAGGGTCCACACAAGCTGGACACATTCAAGCCCACACACACCACAGGAAAGGAGCTCGGCCTAAGACAAACACTGAACGACCAGACACACGCATATATACACAAACACTACTGTCTCCTTATATGCCCCGAGTATACCAGGACACATGGTCCGTTACACTTCCACTTCCAAGAGTGGAATAGACTGAACACAAATGACCACACGTCAACCTAACAATTTCAAATGTCATATAGAAAAAGCAAATAAATGCTCTTCAGTAATATAATTTTATTTTAATGCTGCATTATTAGTGAACAGGTTTCCTTCACTCAAGAAATCTTGATCTCAGTGGGAACAAATGGAATTTTCTTTTTCCAGATAAACAAACAAAAACGTCTAAACCCTCACAGTCTAGACCAACAACGCAGCACCGCAACAATCTCCAAATATAAACTTCAAGATTTATTTCCCAAGCCTCCACACAATGGCTGTTCTAATCTTCCTGAGAGAGGACAGACAAATAAACAAAACCAAACAGTTTGGTTGAGAGAGAGAGAATTAAGACTTTAACACCCTGTGCTCTTTTCAGGAATCGTCCTATCCCTTTCCCCTCTTCCTCTGCGGACTTCCCTCTCTGAAGTTTCAAAACCCTACGTGGTGCCAGTAAGTGACAGCGGGCAGCGGTGAGAGATGAGAGGTAAAAGAGGCAAAACAACGTAGAGAAGTGAAGCTTTTAAAGCATCATCCACACAGAAGACTTTGATAAAAGAGTGCATTGTTTAATGTTTAGAGGTACTTCCTACAAATGACTCAGGTGAATGCACAGTCAATAGAAATAAGAGGGTTTTTTTCAAACGTGCAATTTTTTTTTTTACATATTAGATAATAAGATGAAGCACAAGTTGTATTTTGGTAGTATTACCAGCTTGCACACACTAAAAATCACCGGGTTAAAAATGAAACAAGTGTGGATCAATAAAGCCCCTATGCTGGGTTATCTTCAGTTTGATTGTTATTTGATCTTATTGTTGGGTAACTGCACTACACTAAAAAATACAGGGTCTAAACTGACCCAATTTGGATCAATATAAGAACTCTGTCTACTACGGTCACATGCATATCGTTTTGTACAACTAACAATACTTGGGACAGTTTTAATGTAATAAACACATCACTGCTGCGTCAAAACAACCCACTGGTAACGGGTAAAGTAATTTTTTTGTGTGTACATCAATAGGCTGTTTATAACACTGAACTGACATGGCAGAATGTCATGACAGCATTTCTCAACTTTTAGATACAATTATGTCCTCAGCATCAATAAATTTACGATAATAAAATGTTACAAAGACAACAAAAACAGATCAAGAGAAATATCAGGATATATTAGAGCATAATTAGCTTCTATCAAGCCAGTGAAAGTAGAAAGTGTGTGTGTGTGTGTGTGTGCGCATGTGTGGTGGCTGGAGGGAGGGGAGGGAAATGAATGAGACCTTTTCTTACAGCGGGGCCCAGATCAGAGCTCCTAACTATGGGATTTGGTGCTGTTGCCTTTCTCCCCCGGGAGGGAGTAATTAGGTTAGGGAGGACAACTGCCGCATTGTTTTAACAGAGGAGGGATTGTGCAGGCCAAAGTCCCACCAGCAACATGCTTCCCTCACAACAAAAATGCCAAGCGGATTCTGCGGCGCTCGGACACACATCAACACACACACACACGCACAAAGAGACAGAAAACTTTTTTGGGGTTTCCTCTGTTAAGTTTTGCACAGAGAGAACGCAGCAAAGTCTTTGGTACTGTGTGTATCCTATGAAATGTCAAATATAGTCCAACAGTGTCAGATATCCTCTTGTGTTGTTGCAGTTGTGGGACTCTGGCTCTTTGTGGGACTAGGTTCCCTTTAGTGTAACTGCGTCTACTCTCTCCTGTATCCAGAGGCTTGGCAACACACACCGCTCCTAACTAGTATAATATGGTTATGATGCATTTGCATTCCTTCCAGTCCCCTAGGAAATACAATACGCCTATATCGTCTGTTATAATCACAGTCTGCTTCCAAGGAAAGTAAAAGGAGAATACAAACAGCCACAGCTATAAAGAGGCTTTCTCAAATATACTTCAAGTCCGTTTAAATACATCCACTGCTGATTGATAGAGAGTAAATCAAACAAATCATGCTGCTAGAAAAAATAAAAGGACATGGAGTGCTCCTCAGTCTACTGTATTTACAATACACAGAATATGGTCTCTTTCATTGCCGCCCATTTCCCTCTCTTCTTTCACGTCCCTTCTTTTTTTCTTTCCGCTGTATTTCTTTCTATAATCTTTCTGTCTTTCTGAACTAAAGGAGAAAAATAATTCTGCTGTTTCACTCCACCACACCATTCTCAAGGCCTTGAGCTCCTCCAAGTATTAAAAAAAAACAACAATAAAAAAACGCACCATAATATGCACCTCTGCATACCCGCCCACACCATCCCTATTCACGTTCATCATAAATCTCCACAGCCTGGCTGCAATATGCAGTCAATTTGTGGTCCCCATATGAGTCCTAACTCTAGCTTGGAAATACTGCTATTCAGGTGTGCAGATGGAGAGGAAAAACAAGGCAGAGGGATAAAAAAACAACACAATGAATAGAATAAATGTGTGTGAATTGATATGCGACTCTAAAAGACAGGCCCATAAGGGTTACAAGAGTCTTTCCTCCACCGCAGTTTGCCACAGGTGGCGGAGATGATTGTGCTTTATTCCAGATGATGACCATAATGAGCTCAGTTTGAGTTTCACGGGGCTTTTCTCAAGACGTTGTGCGTGCTGAAGAGACCGACAGCAGCTTGACACGTCAGACAGCCAACCGCTTTCGGGCCCGTTCCATCCACGTCCCGTTACAACAGAACTGAAGAAACTGCAGCCACAAAAGAGGAGCGGCGCACACTGTTTCTCCATTATGGTTACAGGCCATCACATCACAACAAGGGCTCCTATAAGAATTTTGATTCAGGGACTATCTAGGCCAGCTAGACGTCTTAATAACAGGAGAATGGAGAGTTGAGTGCAGCATGGAAGTGAATTTATAAACTGTCATAATGAGCGTTTGAGGAGCAGAGATTGTCCCACTCCATGAACCCACAGAGTAAAGTTAAATCTGGCCCATCTGTGTTTTATATTTTAGCAGTGACATGAAATCCTTATCCTGCACTGAATTTTCCAGTCAAATATACAACTTTCCATGTAAAGCGCACTAATCCTGCAGCTATTTCTCTGAGCCTAAACAGAGCAGAAAGTTTATATCTGAATTCCCTCACAGAGTACGGCACAGCTGTAGTTGGGATAGTAGTTACTGGCGGGCTGGGCCAAAAGGAGAAGCCACAGAGTTGTGTTTGAGTCTAACCCTGAGCCCTGCTTGGCCTCGGTCTGCTCTACTCAGCTCTACTCTACTCTGATCCTCGCTTTTTATTTCAACAAGGGTCTATTTGACTCTACTGTAATATACTTGACTGTCAACGGGGTCTCAAACAGCCTTGGGCCTGCAGCACCAGCCACCAAACACAAGTTGCAAGCAGCATAGAGTGCGCACTCATACCCGACACATACACAGACACTTCTACACAAACAGAGTCAGTTAATAACACACAAACTCCCGCCCTCCAGCTCTGTTTGCTCACAGCTGCCAGGCCTCCTCAGAGTTCATCTGAGGTAAAGATATGTTATATTATGCAACCGAGTATAGATTTTCCACCCTTGGCCCCGTGCCAACTTTCTGCTCCAAAGAGCAAGATCTAGCGCTTTGTTCCCCGGAGTGACAGCTATTCCTTACCGGACGGGGTGGCTGAATAAGATACACAGACAGAAACAGAGAGGAAAGGTAACAGGAAGAAATGAAAGGGAACACAATCAAGCAAGCAAGAAAGCAGGCGAGAAAAGACAAGGAAAAGAAAAAAGAAAGAAAGAAAAGCATGGAGCTTTGTCATTGTTGTATGTGGTTCTTTGTCTGTAACTTAAAATCCTCCTTCCCCATCTACTCTACGTTCCTTTTCCCCGGCTCGTGAAATCAGGTCACAACTGTTTTCATTACTGTTTGACTTGCGGGTTCATAAGCCTCCAAGCGTCAACGTTCCTCCACCCACCCCCAAGACAGGAAAAGATTTTCCCTCCAACATTAACCCAATAAATGCCTATTAAGCCCAATCACAAGCTTTAAGCCATGTTCCCAGCGAAAGAGAATATAAGCAGATCTCAAATGGTGACGCTAAGTTTCAGTCATGGGTGTAATCATCACTGGGATCATAATCTTATCTGCTAAATAGCCAGTGTAGATTATACTCCTGCATGGTCACTGTTTTCATCTCCTGTGCTGGATTAACATACTGTATACAGGACTCTATTTGGAACTATTTTGCCTCTGCTACAGCATGAGGTAATGTAGTGTGATGATGAAAGAAAGCCTCAGGAAATTTGAGGAACAATCAACAAGCCAATCAATGCCTCTTTATCACTCCCCTACTTAAAAGAAAGCCAAAGAAGTGGTGAAAGGATAATGAATACTATGACGTCATTGAGTGGCGTCACTGCGTGATGTCATCCCCTGACAGCTGAACAATCCCCAACACCATCGTCACGTCCCAATTAACTGCGGCCTGATGAAGTCTTTGTACTTTATGGCCAAATGATTTGTAACTGCCTCTCTAGACTTCACCAGGTGTGCAGAGAAGTTTTTTTGCTTGGTAATAACTGGATGGATGGATGGATGATGGATGGATGCATGAATGGATGGATGGAGGGAACACAGGAGGGAATTAGATGAATTGCTCAGATGAATTGCTGACTGTGTGCCTTGCCTAGATAATCAGTGATTCCCAACCGAGGGTACTCATCCCCTAGAGCAGTGGTTCCCAAACTTTTTTTAACTCAAGACCCAAAAGAGAAATCTGGTGTCTCACTGGGACCCACATTTACACAAATGCATCATGAATTGCTGTACCATCTACATTTATACAGATAAAAGACACAAACCATGAATTTAAAATGTATATGAAATGTATTTATTTCTATATAAAAACAGCAATGGTCTGTTCTCCTTTCTGTGTCTCACCCCTTTCTCAACTCTCATTTTCTTTTCCCCACCCATCATCCTTCAGTTTTCAACCAGCTGATCTATACTCTGGGCTCTGTTTTTTAAAGTGCCATTCTCAGGTCGTGCTGAGCATTTAGTCTGTTTCTGTATTTGTTTTTCAGGTATGCTAGAGTTTATTTATTAATTAATAAACTTGTCCTTGTACTTTAGTTTGGACATCATAGGATCAACAGTGACAAATGGCAGACTACGGACATAAAAATTATGTATGAATGTGAACAGCAGATCAGGTTAGGGAGAAGGGAGAGCAAACACCTGCCATTTGCAACCCAGTAAAAATAGGTCTGCGACCCATTTTGGGTCCCGACCCAAAGTTTGGGAAACATTGCTCTAAAGCATACTTCTGCAGTTGCCAGGGTGTAAATGGAGTAGTTCAACTAAAAAAATACAAATTAGGCCTACTATTTGATTTTAAAACTATATCCACCTCATGATTCAACTAGGGTGTTAGTCCTAGACAGTGTCAAGCTAGCAACAGCTGACTAAAGCTCTTCTTTCAATTGGTAGACATAGTTAGTTGAAATAGTTTGCTAAAATTGAGCAATAATAATTGTTAAAACAGTTAGCTAACAGTAATAGATTAAAATGGTTGAAACAGTTAGCTAACAGCAATAGATAAAAATGGTTGAAATGGTTGAAACAGTTTGCTAACAGTAACGTTAATAGATTAAAATGGTTGAAACAGTTAGCTAACAGTAATAGATTAAAATGGTTGAAACAGTTAGCTAACAGTAATAGATTAAAATGGTTGAAACAGTTACCTAACAGCAATAGATTAAAATGGTTGACAGTAATAGATTAAAATGGTTGAAACAGTTACCTAACAGCAATAGATTAAAATGGTTGACAGTAATAGATTAAAATGGTTGAAACAGTTAGCTAACGTTAATAGATTAAAATGGTTGAAACAGTTACCTAACAGTAATAGATTAAAATGGTTGAAACAGTTAGCTAACAGCAATAGATTAAAATGGTTGACAGTAATAGATTAAAATGGTTGAAACAGTTACCTAACAGCAATAGATTAAAATGGTTGACAGTAATAGATTAAAATGGTTGAAACAGTTAGCTAACGTTAATAGATTAAAATGGTTGAAACAGTTACCTAACAGTAATAGATTAAAATGGTTGAAACAGTTAGCTAACAGCAATAGATTAAAATGGTTGACAGTAATAGATTAAAATGGTTGAAACAGTTACCTAACAGCAATAGATTAAAATGGTTGACAGTAATAGATTAAAATGGTTGAAACAGTTAGCTAACGTTAATAGATTAAAATGGTTGAAACAGTTACCTAACAGTAATAGATTAAAATGGTTGAAACAGTTAGCTAACAGCAATAGATTAAAATGGTTGACAGTAATAGATTAAAATGGTTGAAACAGTTACCTAACAGCAATAGATTAAAATGGTTGACAGTAATAGATTAAAATGGTTGAAACAGTTAGCTAACGTTAATAGATTAAAATGGTTGAAACAGTTACCTAACAGTAATAGATTAAAATGGTTGAAACAGTTAGCTAACAGTAATAGATTAAAATGGTTGAAATGGTTGAAACAGTTAATTAACAGTAATAGATTAAAATGGTTGATAGTAATGGATTAAAATGGTTGAAACAGTTAGCTAACAGTAATAGATTAAAATGGTTGATAGTAATGTATTAAAATGGTTGAAACAGTTAGCTAACAGTAATAGATTAAAATGGTTGATAGTAATGGATTAAAATGGTTGAAACAGTTAGCTAACAGTAATAGATTAAAATGGTTGATAGTAATGTATTAAAATGGTTGAAACAGTTAGCTAACAGTAATAGATTAAAATGGTTGATAGTAATGGATTAAAATGGTTGAAACAGTTAGCTAACAGTAATAGATTAAAATGGTTGATAGTAATGTATTAAAATGGTTGAAACAGTTAGCTAACAGTAATAGATTAAAATGGTTGATAGTAATGGATTAAAATGGTTGAAACAGTTAGCTAACAGTAATAGATTAAAATGGTTGATAGTAATGTATTAAAATGGTTGAAACAGTTAGCTAACAGTAATAGATTAAAATGGTTGATAGTAATGGATTAAAATGGTTGAAACAGTTAGCTAACAGTAATAGATTAAAATGGTTGATAGTAATGTATTAAAATGGTTGAAACAGTTAGCTAACAGTAATAGATTAAAATGGTTGATAGTAATGGATTAAAATGGTTGAAACAGTTAGCTAACAGTAATAGATTAAAATGGTTGATAGTAATGTATTAAAATGGTTGAAACAGTTAGCTAACAGTAATAGATTAAAATGGTTGATAGTAATGGATTAAAATGGTTGAAACAGTTAGCTAACAGTAATAGATTAAAATTGTTCAAACAGTAACAGTAATAGATTAAAATGGTTCAAACAGTTAGCTAAAAGTATGGATAAATGGTTGGAATGTTCAGCTTGTACCAAGTTCAAATTTTACTAAAATGACCCGAAACATTGAATGTTTCAAAAACATATTGTAATAATATTTATTTTTACAAAATCAAAAGTGTTATTATAATTATAAAATTTAAAATCAATTCAAAAAAACACAAAAAAGGGGTACTTGTGTTCACCTGACACTATCTTATGTCACGTACACACTCTATTGCTGCAATGCGGTTGTACTGGGTGATTTTTTTTTCTGAAAGAATGCACACCTGTGCCTCATGTGATTCAGTGTGTGCAGGTGCATTATGCATGAGGCACTGCAAAATATAGCCTGTATACATAGTTGGGCTTGGATTCAAACAGACACACCATGCACTCCAAAAAAGGGTTTGTTTCTAAATGGGTAGTACCACTCCTATCTTATTCACAAGATGATCATGTGTATGCATGTGCCATGTTTGTGTGAATGCCTGCATCTGCCATTATTTTGTGGATAGTGAGTGCTTGTCTGAGAGACTGACTGAGATGGAAAGTTAGCCTGGGGAAGCTTGCAAAGAGAAGGATGCAGTCAAACAGAGAGAGAGAGAGCGACACACTGCTCAGATTTCACCTAGATTAATCTAGAAGCATTGCAATGAGGGGTCTACGGTATATATTTAGCCAGTGCAGTGAGATGTAGGTCAGACAGACAGGCAAACTACATGCCCAGATTGCCCACACTGCTATGACCTTCAGTGGGCCGTCAATGATCCGCAACAACAACTCTCGATCTATTTCTGTTGACCTATGACAGACAGACATACAATGGCTTTGAACATTCCATGTTTTACACAAGTCACAAGTTAGAGCCCTTGCGTTCTGCTTTGTGGAACACAAACGATCTTGGAAATTCAATATCATAGCTTTACCGAAACGTTACTTGTTGATTAAAAAGAAAGAACAGAGAATGAATTATTGTCAACGTCCGCGCCGTGTGTTGATACTGGCTTTAGTTCAAATGTATTCAATGCGAGAACAAAGCACACTCAGACACATTTCTCAGTCTGTCTTCTGTAGCACTAGACACGGAACAAAACTAACTAAACACTGCGAAATGTACAGCAATTATTCATTTTACAATCCGCAACTTTGACTAAAATTCTTTATAGCAATGACAGTTTTGTGCTACTGGCCTCTCACTGCTAGCTTTGGTGAAAATAAATGATTGTTTCTGATTTTAACTTTAAATTAACATGTAGTAGGTCATTTCAGATAAACACCGAAGAGCTTCTTCTGTGCATCCTTTTTTTGTTGTTGTTATTTTATTTAGAGCCCCTCCACTCAAAAAGGAGTTTTGCTTATTGTCACTGGTTGTTTGACCTTCACTGTGCAGAAAGATGCATGTGCAGAGTTTTAAAGCCTGTGTTCACGTTCATCTGCTGCAGGCGGAAAAGTTTCTCTGCGCTCACCTTAAATCCCTGTTCAAGGCATACACGTATGAGCATTATTTTGTGACATCACGAGTCTGGGAGCCAATCATGGTTCAATATGCAACTTGAGGGAGAGGGAAAATGTTTTAACAAGGTAATGGAAATTTTTGCAGGGGAAAAAACATATCAGGCACACATTATTTTTCAAAGCAGAGCATTGTTATATATATTCCAACAATTCAGGAGAGGGTCTTTAAATTACTACAACAGACTCATCAATCTGAGATGACACGCCACTTTGGAGTTCTTGATTTTGCCCTTGGAGCCCAATCCAGAGTAAGCCAAGTGTGACAGAAATGGTGGCTGAAATTTGACATATCGCTGATACTCTCATAAGAGCAAGATCTATTTCAAAACAAACTGAAGCCCAGGAGGGGAAGGGTTGGGGGAGAGGAGGTGGGTAAAGAAAGAACCATGTGTAAACCTTACAGGTGCCACACCCTCTCTCATACAAACACTGTAGATTTCTCTCTCTCTCTCTCTCTCTCTCTCTCTCTCTCTTTCTCATTCTTTCACACACACAAACAGCACTTGTGTGTCACCACAAACACCTTATCCTCAATTGTTCTGTCAGATCGGTTGTCACAACGTTCCAAATACCCACATAATGGCGAAGCTGTAATTTAGATTTATGACTCAAAATCAGAGAAAAGAACATGCTGTACTGATGTCTAAAGCTCAGCTATGACATAGCTCTTAAATATTCACCAGTTAATTTCTGTTTTCTGCTCCTGGTTCGTTCTGGTAAAGGCACACTTTGTCTTGGTGGTTTCTAAAGTGTGGACCCCCCCTTCATACACACTAGACTCTGTACCCCCCTCCTCCCTTCCTTTTTCCCTTTCTCTGCTCTCATATTGTACACTAAGTATTTTGTGTTCCTCTGTATATTCTAGCTCAATTATGTAATTTAGCACCCGTGTGTGTGTTCAGTAGCCATGGCAACAGCACAACATATCGGCGACCACAGAACCGCGCTGGGGCCGCGGGCACTGCCACGGTTGTGCCAAAGACTAATCCATGCCAGAGGTGACATGAGCGAAGGAAAAGTGAGGCGGGTGGAGACAACATGACACACACATGAAAAATCACACCGACACACACAGAGACAGACACAGACACACCAGCGTATTACTCTCTCCTCTCACTCCTCGCCTTCCTTTTAAAACACAAGCGCACACACTGGATATCCTCCCATTCTTCTTGGCTGGAGCCTCCCATGGCAGTAGCAGTAGGAATCCATTCTCCACGGATGCTGGGACAGCTGTGCTGATATTGAATGAGACACAGTTGGTGCTGCCTCTCTCTGCATGCAGCTCGAGATAAAAACTACATGCTACTTAATTCAAATCTATATTGCCTGCTGCCAAAATGCGCCCAGCTCATCTCGTCTTTGTCTTCGCCACCACAGAGCGCTCAGAATCTCTTTGCAAAAACTGCTGTAAATTCGCTCCTGCTGACGCATGGTGGCCCCTAGTCACCAGCTGACAATACACGCAGAAAATGTATATCCCTGACAAAGACATTAATCACAGAAACCTTTATAACCCTCTCAAATATATGCTTAGAAATGCAGCATGTATTGAGAATGCAAATATTCCACAACATGTTGCCAATTTTGAAGCTCCAAAGATAACAAAAAGCTCACATATGAAGCTATGGGGTGTCTTAGCAGGGCTAACTCCTCATTTTAGGCTGGGGGCCTTCGGTGATGCCAATGGCAGGAGGGCACAAATACACAAAAAGGCCACCTTAAATGAGCAAAACCAGAGTGCAACGTGTAAAACACTTGAGTGTCTTTTAATGATTGCGTTTTTTGCAGTGGGTTGGCCTGTAACTGGCAGTGCGGTACGAATGAATAAGTAAAAGGAACATGGTGTCCCAGGCAAGCGTCTGGCATTATAACCTCCTGGTGTCCTGTGATGAGGGGAAAAGATCCGGCTCTGCCTGTAGAGCACAAAACAGCAGCATGCCCAATCAGGGAGTCCGATTACACCCTGTGCTCCCTGCGTTGTCTTCCCCTCTTACACGTGCGCACATGCAACTCAGTTACAAGAGAGCACAATAGATCAGCCCTACCTGTCAATCTTACCATGAGTTCATACTTCTGTCTGGTGGCCAAAAGGAGAGTGCTTCACTGGCCGCTGGGTCACTTTTCCATACGTATATCCACACAAACTATACTTCTTTTTGCTGTTTGGTCAGTAAGTTACACTGGGAATGTATATATAGAATACAATTAAATTTGTGTACAACTGAACCAAAACCCACAGTGATACCATAATTCAATATAGCTATCTGAGACATGTTATACAGGCAATAAGACCTGTTCTTAACAATGTGACTTTGGTGCTTGCTTTCAAAATTAAACTCCAGCAATTGGACTTCTCTTTAAAGGATAAAGGTGAGACACAGTCGCCTGGAAACTGGCATCCCTGCTAATCCAGCAACAGCCACTCACAGGCCTAACTGGCATGAAGACATGGCACCAAAGGTTTTAGGGTGCATGTGTGCATGTCCCTGTGTACACTTGTGCACACGCATGCATTGTCTACGTCCACTGTGTGTCTTTAATTCTGAGAAATCCAACATTTTCTGTTTATTCAGACTGCGGTTCCATCAGATTTGAATCCTCTGAACAGCTGTCCCAACTCATTTTGCAGGCCTTGGGAAGAGACAGAGAGGGAGCAGGGGGAGAGGGAGCGGGAGGGTAAAAGGGCCACCTTACTAAATATGCGTAAATGCAAAGTTAATGCTTGAAAGTCCAGATATTGATTACATTAATTTAACCAGATTTTCACAAAAAACAAACTAGCTCATGCTTTCCTCCTCTAAATACTGGTTTGATATTTTCATTGAAAACACGGCTCTCTGATAACAGGCGATAAGGATTGGTGGTGACGTAAGAAAAATATAATACATCCTCTTGGAGCAACATATAGCGCCGATAAGAAAAATTGAGGAGCTTCAGACTGGGAGGAATAACCAATAAGTCATTGTGTGCTGAGACGGTGACCTCAAAGCAGAGGCAACTTCTGACTAGAGACAAAGAAGACAGACCACGAAAACATTTGTCATAGACACAAAGCAAATAGGAACTTGCTGCTGCATGAGGAAGACGAAAGGGCTAAAGCAATTGTGCAGCGCAAGTTATAGTTTGCACTGATGCAATTTAAAGGAATTCAAGATAAAAAAGGACACATTTTGAAACACAGTCTAGTAGTTTCAAATGAATGTATGAACTGTTATTTTTTTATTTTTGTTACATTACAAGCATCTTGCCTGCCTAAACTATAGCCCAGAGGAAACATTTGTGATGTAATCTATCTCTGTTCCAAAACTACGATCTGATATTTTCCTTTGCACACATTAAAACACAAAGTGGTTGGAGCTGCAGCCAGTTTTGGGTCTGTTTGCGCTGCATTGCAACAGGGGGGAAAGTGTTGTCTGGTTAGACCATGTTGCCAATAACAGGCAACAAAAACACACAGAGAGAAAATGCAACTTTTCATGGAGTTACTATTTCCTGCACGGGCCTACAATAATTCCAGCTGCAGGTCAGCGCGAGAGGCCCTGCAGGAGTGTCACAAAAAAAAACATTTTTTCAAGATGGAATATATGAAAACACATACACCTAATGCGGAATAAAAAGGGACTAAATAGGACTTACCACTAAGGCATTGTTTAGAAGGTGAGTAGGGTAATACTTTAGTGTTGAGAGGGTGTTAAGAGGCGAGGAGAGCAGGGGTCAGCGTCCAGGCGGGCAGAGGGGGCAGAGGGAAGGAATAAGTTAAAATGTCGCACCAGTGAAAACAATCTGAGATGACAACATTAGGAGCTGCTCAACAGTACCACTGAACACATTAAAAAATGCAGTGAAACAAATAAAAATCTGCAGATATGTGCTGCTTCATTGTGGCCTGCAGGGAACTGACACTTTAAATTTGGAAGAAGCAACAAAATGGACAAAAAAAGAATAATAAATCATCAATTGAAAAGTACAAGAGAAAATAATGCCAGAGACAATTTGAACAGGAAGACTGCAATTACAGGCTTCAAATGGGTTTAAAGAATGAATGGGAAATTGAAAATATGAGACACTGCAGTGGATCTGGCTTCCACTTCTCTTGACAAAGTTATAATATCGGTTTTAGATTAAAAAAGGCCCAAACATAGATGTGATTTTTTTTATCTCTAAATTAAATAAAAATTAAAGAAAACACACTAGACGTCAGACAGCCCAACCACTCTAAGGGCTCTCCCAGTAATTTGCCTCCATTATGCACTGGCCGTCACATCCCAGCATGCTGCTTCTCTCCATCTCCAGCAAGGCTTTTATCACAGTTAATAATTCATTCGATTGTTTACAATTGTTGCCATATCCGAGGTCCAAGCTCAAATTTTTAATTATTAACAGCAATTAGATAAACAAAATGTGCCTTTCCGTCTGCAGACGGAGCTGCAAGGGAATGCTGTGTGTGTGTGTGTGTGTGTGTGTGTGTGAATGTGGAGAGAGTGAGGGCTGCTGGTGCTGTTAGCACGGAGAGGGAAGTTGTTTTTTCTCTGCACAACACAAACATAAGGGGACCAAATTTTTAAAAAATGACACGAAACAGCATGAGGAGCTATTCCATGCTGCAAACGCGCTTCTGCCGTTTTCCTGCCCAGCCAGTGACACAATGCAAGTTACCATTATGTGCAACATGTGCACTACATTACACTGTATGAGCTTCTGTTGCCAATTAGTTTTGATTAAGGGAAATGTATGCAGCTAAATAAATGCTTCTTTTGTCCAGAGATTATCTGCTTTGAAAGATTTTTTTTTAAATCAATTACAGATAAAGTCATAATCTAAAGGCCTGGTGTGAAGTGCAGACCAGACAACTCAGAGCTAAGAGCCATTTTAAATCAAATCTACAAGTGAGCCATCTTATACACACAGCATATCCTGATCTATAGGTAATATGTGTGATGATTTTAATCATCTTTTACCAATCTGTTTGTATTTTCTCTCCATTCCTAACTTAGAATCAGTCAGTTTCACCCTCTGAGTCTTAAGTCAACACACTAAGGAGCCTATGATGGTTTCTTCAATAAAATGAAGAATTAAGGGAAAAAAATAAAAATCTTCTTTCATTGTATGGTGTCAATGAGAGGACGACATTATGATCGTGGACGTTAATGTTTTGAAATGGAAACCAGACATGACTTGTGCCCGCACGAGAGGAGCCGAGAACATCCTCTCAGCCTCTGGTAGCAGTCGTCAGAGGCAAATGATGGGAGGAAAAGTCTTTTAATAAAGCCACTGTAAAAATCAGGAATGAATTACACATCAAACAGCACCCTGGCAGTCCACTGGCAGACGAAGCCAATGAGGGATAAACAAGCCTGCTTTATAAGAGTAAGACTTCCAGCAGCTGTATAACATGGGCAGGCCGCTGCCACCGGTCGGCTTCAATGAAGGAAAAACCTTGACATATCTTATAGACCTGAAACAATAAATAGGCTTTGTCCTAAAAAAACAAGGTGCTGGAAGGTAACAGTAGAGATTTTTTTTTTAATTTAGGATTTTATTTTGCTTTGCAAAATACATGCCTGAGAGAGGACTAATGACAGTTTATCACGCTTGAGTTTATAAAAGATACAGTTAATAGTGTGAGAGGGAGGCTGCCAAGCATGTTGGATTTTACATTCTGAGACCGAACATTTTTGTAAGTCTGGGGCGTACTGCAAAAAGCTGCATGCAAGCGGCGTTATATTTTTTTCACTTCGTCCACTAATGTAGAAGTGGTGTTTTATGGCTAAGATTAATGATTTAAAAAAGAGAAAATAAAAACAGCTCAAATATGATTTGGTTAAAAGGCAACATTTATTACAGATGCCTCACACCTGAAGAGACTTATTTCACCACATTGTATCTCACTAAAAAAAACTAAGTTCAAACAGCTACTCAGTAATCATGTTGTGAAGTCTCCTGACACTTTACTTTTCCTTGACTATAAAAATAGCCTGTGTTAAATAGTTGGAGCAATCCTTTCTAAAGAACTAACAACACTTTCTCTTTTTTAATGGATAGCTTGGAAGAGGCAAGGCTAGTGTTTGAAAGTAATGAGATGCAGTACTACCTGCAGCAAGATGTTGAGGAAGCAATTTTACACAAAAGAACAGTGACATGTATTTTGTGATGTTAGTATAAATTAACTGTGCCACCAAAAGGTACTGCACACTGCTGTCTACACTCAGTTCATTGGGGGGAAGGGGGGGCAGGAAGATCAAGAGACAGAGGCTGACATAAAGATATCAAATCAATTTAGTTCCTGTGTCTCCTGTTAAACTGTAACTACACATGAGCACGTGATGCATTCAAGTGCAAAAACTTGTATACAAAAAAAGTCAACTGGTGAAGCCCAGCTCCAGAAAAACACTGTCTCACAAGACGCAGGACGTCTGCGCTGTTTACAGTATATAGCTAACACACGCAGGCCTACACACTCATACACGCACACACCCACACACACGCCAGCTCCAATGTCTCCTTTCCCGGTCTCAGCTCCACATGAAAGCAGCCCCAAAGGCGGCGGTGTGCGCCCTGCTCTCCCGCAACTCCTCTCACCGGCCAAAAACTCTTGCGAGCCTCGACACTTGGAAAAATCTTCCAGCAGTAATATTAAACTCCGGTCCACAGTCAGTCTGTCCCTGCGCTCTGCTTTCTCCTCCTCCTGCGGGCTCCCCTCCTTCCTTTTTTATATGAAATACATTTCGGGAGAAGCGCCATTTTCTCTCCAAAACCATGTGCGATGGAAACGCACAACAAAGTTTCCTGGGGCAGAAACGCGCTCCGAGACGGGACGAGCGTCGGAGAGTTGAGGCGAAGTTTCAGAGCGAGTCAGAGAGCAGAAAGACGCTCAACACAACAAACAAACACATGTAAAATAATAGACAGAGGCAGCGCAATAAAAACCGGCGTTCCCACTACCAGCCTCCCCAAACAATGAAATAAGATAAGACAATTTACCTGTGTCAAGCAGTACGGGGAGTACATGGTTATTTTTAGAAAGGAGAATTGGAGAGCTTATTTAAGTTGGATGGAAGCTCGGTATAGTGCTGCATTGCAATCGCTCGCCGTCCTGTTTCTCTCACTCCATGCTGCTGCAGCTCACACTAACCCCGCCTAGAAAGTGAAAGCTTGCACAAACTTTCAGGGAAAAAACTTTGTCTCCCTCCCCTCTCCTCTTGTAGGACTTTTATCGCTCTCCTCTTTGCAGCGACTTCTCCTGAACGGCGGCATTTCCCCCCCGCTATTTATGCAGCTTTATCAAGGTGTTGTTCGCAGAACGTTTGACTTTTGAAATGATAAAAATATTTCTATTGATTCATCTTCGATGGCTATCGAAGCCGCTACGCCGAACCTATAGGCTGCGCCCGCGCGCCCGTACACCTTTTACATGGTAATGCTGTGCTTTAGTTGCGTTTACTGACACCTCCATTCCGTGTTATGGAAATGCAAAATAATGATGAGAGGGTAAATGAGTCGTTCAATTTTAATGTATTTGTACTTACACTGTTGTTACATTTTTACTTAAGGGGGACACGTAAACCCATCATCAGAATAGAGCCTATGCTATATGTAGTCAGACCTGTGCAAAGTTTTTGCAGCTGGTGTTTTGAGAAACAGCGACATGGACACATCCTCTAGCGATAATGTATATAATGGATAAACCAGGGTTGTGTAAGTAGCCTACAGTTCAGCTGTGTGAATAAAATATTCTGTTACAGCTCCTGATGTGAGGATTTCAGCTCTTAAGTCTCATGCATTAAAAGCTAAAGTTTGCACTGGATTATACTCTTAAATTCATTTGCGGGCGTTTGAATCAAAGCATTATCTCATCACGGCTGTAAAGTTAAGACTATTTATTTACTGAACCATATTTGACCCGCTCTGGAACCCACAACTGTAGCTTGAAAACCAGTGAAGTGAGTCCAAGCCAAACAGTGACTGCAGCAGTCACTGTGAAGTAGAAAACTAGCAAGTAGACATATAATCACAGCCTCCGAGCAGTATCAAAATACTAAACTGTGCTAAATCGGGGTGTGTGAGGAAACAGAAAGTCTCTGTCACACACACATACATACAAAGAGTGATACACATATCACAAAAAAGTCCGAAGATAAAGCCTGGACTGGGTACTGAGCGTGGTACAGTGGGAATTTGGGTGGGACTGAATGCATTGTAAAGAAGCAGAGCTGAAATTTTAGGCCTGACACTGGAGTCCCACAGATTTACGAGGCCTACTGCTTGTGCATGTCTACCGCAAGACTCTGCAGGCGAAACAAAGAGATCTGGGCTCTGTGTGGCCAATTACTGCACACGGCCAGATTCGCGAGCCAGAGACGCAGGCGGGGATGGAGAAAGTGTGTGGTCAGGAGTGCAACCTCCGCAGCCGCCACACAAGGTTAGTATACCAGCATTCCTTTCTGTGAATACGATACATGTCTAATATGAAACACACATAGGCCTACACACAGACACGTCCCAAACCACACACACCTTTTGGTTCCTCTTTAGGCAGGTGGCTTGACTTCATGCCTGCTGCATTTGAGGGACATTATTTGCTTTTTCGTAGTGGAGTCATTAAAAGCGCTACAAGTGCAAAAGGTTACAGGGAGCGGTTAGACAGGGATCAACCCCCCACCCCTTCCTCCTTTATAGAGTCGACTTGCATGCAACACACGCAAACACTCCTCTGCCGTGGCTCCTTAAATGAGCCACACATTTAGTGGTCTGTGTGAGTAAATCTCTCATTAAGTAACACATGGTAGAGCCATATGCTACGGTTGGTGGGTCTGCCGCGGCTCTGCTTTTTCACACGCTCCGAATATACATATTTACCACTGCTCCAGAGTGGCCAGCGCTGTAATGACTTCACCCATCAGCTCGGAGCTGTTGCAGCCTACAGTTGCATTAAAAAACCGAGACATTCACTTATTCATGATCAGAGAATTGATGTGTAATTCATCCCTGTCTTGGCTACACCAGGGAAGCTTTTTAGGTCTGCAAAACAGGTTGTGCAAGCAACCGCAAATTTGCCTGGAATCATGACACACGGTATGATAGCGCAACCAGTGATGATACCACACCTTGAAGTCTGTCTTTTGTAAAAGGAGACGGGACAAATGTCAGCTGTAGCGGCCCACAGTTTACATTCAGCGCACACGCAGGGCTTTGCTTAAAGAAGAGGTTCCCTACCTGGGGGGTCGAGATAAATCAGAGGGGGTCACAAGATCACTGCAGAAGGCTCCTTCTTACCATTTCTGCTGTTTGAATCAATTAGTTAGTAGGCCTAAGTTGTATTTTATGGTCGAAAATTCTTGTTTAGTATGTTATTAGTGATAATTGTCTTTTTTTTACCTTTTGTGTTATCATCACTGGTAGGCTATAGTGTGTAATAAAGTGTAATGATTTGTAATGTGGCCAATGTCCGAGGGCCTCAATGTGTGATGTGGCCCTGCTTTCTGTTATACTGGTAAATTTACTTTCTTTGCAATTGGAAGGTCTTTAACTGGTGAGAGCCTGTACTCTGTGTGTGTATGGTGCTGTTTATCTATATGAATTCAGCCTTATTAAAGTCTGAGGACCAAAACATCATCAATAAAGTGAGCACACGTTTCTCACACTTAAATCACACTTCATTTTTCTTGATGCTGGAGCTGCCTGGCTCTGTCTCGTTTCACTCAAGTCTAGCAAGTTTTTGAAGAAAATCGCACTGTACCAGATTCTGTCACTTGTTTTAAGATCATTGGGATTTAATTATAGCCTAGACAGAAATGACTTGATAAGATGGATTTTTTTTTCTTAATGTGAAACAGGCCTACTGGATGCTTTAACTTCGCCTGGTATTTCAAAATCCTTCAAATTAAACAAGAGGCTATGGCAATCTGAAGAACTGCTCGTAGCTCATATCCACACTACAACCACACACAAGTAGACTGCTCTCCATTTTAAGGGGTCACAGTCCAAAAAGAGTTGAGGCTTTAACTAAAGAATTAAACAAAGGCGCATGCGACGTCTTTCTCTTCAGGATCGCACCACTCAAAACAGGGTGTTATATGAACATCACCATTCACTTTTAATATATTTTAAAATCCTTATCTTCAAGACCCGTGACATGCAAGCCAAGCACACACACGCACAGACGCACGCGCTCTCAGAAATAAAGACAGAGAAGAAAAGAGCAGTGATGCGCTTTACACAAATCCAAGCCTCCGACAGCAGACCTCCTGGTGAGAAGTTGGAGGTGGACACCCTCCTGTGGATGTTCTTGAACTCGCTGCCCCTGGAATCCAATACAGCTCCACCGACGCTCCTCCCCCTCTCCAAAACTCTCCTCTACCAGCCGTGCTACTCAATTACAGCCATAATGGTTCATTTCTGCACCCCGAGACACACGATACACTGTAGCAACCCAGATTCTCCGTGAGACTTGGCGCAAGTCTTAACTCTGGGAAACAAAGACTGTAGCCTAGAAAACTGGCTCCCACCTCGTTAACAATCACATTTTCAGTCATCCACAGACCCCCCTCAAGCACCCTCTCCATCCCAATTCCTGTGTTTTTATTGCCATTTTATATCATGTCGATCGTCGTAAATCCATTGCGCTCGCTGGGTTTTTCTTTCTTTTTTTGTTAAATTTTAGGAAAGCTGCTTACTTTCTTCGACTTTGTATCCCTTTGGTTTTATACAACTAGGCATGCTGCACATTATAGTCATAATTTTCACTCCCATGAGGCGAGGGGCGCTTCGGTGAAGTTGCAAAGGCCCCCTTTTTTCTTAAATGTGCGTGTGGAAATAATGATTGTAATGGTTTGCAGCTGAGTAGAGGGAGCTGTGAATGACATTATGATTGTGGTGCAATTACCAAGAGCATGAAAACAGACTGTCAGTCATAGTCCTAAGTAATGACTCAAATAACACATTGAAAACCAACACATGTAATAATAATAATAATAATAATAATAATAATAATAATAATAGATGCATACCCTGTATGAATCTGATACTACAAAGCATTCAGGCATCCCAGGACCTCTGGAGGGTTCTTCGTTCAACAGAAAGGTTTCGGTTGCCTGAAATGTAACACAACAGTCATTGATTCATTAGTTGACACTGGCTTTGTGTTCAGGGAATTTTAAAACACATAGAAAAGCTAGCTGTAAATCTGTAAACACAGACTTTGGATGTGAGAATCCTGATCCTGCTGCTTCTTATATTGACCTATTTATTAATCATCCTCAAGTCCCACCACCAGATAACTACTTGAGAAATAACATCTTTCATCTTTACACTCTGCTTGCACACACTCTCTTTCTCTCTCTCTCTCTCACTCTCTCTCTCACTCACACACACACACACACACACACACACACACACACACACACACATACGCAGTTCATAGTGTGTGCTGCCTGCCTGGACCCCAAATGCTGTGCAGGCCTGAGGCTCGGCCCTGCCAGTCACCACCACTTGAATGGGGAGCAAAGTGTTTAGCTGCCGTACCCGCACACAATACTCCAACACAATGGCATTTCCTGTCCCTGCTATTTCACCTGCATGGTCACTTTTCTGTCAGCGTGCACTGATTCAGCACAAATCATTCACACACACTCACACGCACGGCCACATACTACACACATTCGGCAAAGACTCGCACATACAGAGGCCATACGTCTGCCCACAGACACGCAAATACAAACACAAACCATTAGCTACACGACATGGCTCTGCATTGCATTCACTGATAGATGTGGCTAAAGTATTTATCCTAAGTGTTTGTTTCTATTCAGCGCAGTTCATTTGTATGCTGTGGGACCCGCCAGCGGAGACTTGGGCTCTGAATGAGCATCCATTGCAGTTCTGCTGTCAATTGAGGCAGCCAGGCCAGACAACATGGATGGGAGGGGACCACAGATTGAGGATCTGGATAAGGGATGGGAGTTCTGCCTGGTTAGCAAGCCCGTGGCTATTACTTTTAAGTCCAAACATGGTGCAAATTGGTTATTGCCAGGCTAAATTTGAATGTCTGTTTTGGAAATCAACTAAACCTGTTAGGCAAGGGCTAAAAATGGCTAGGTTAATGCAAGTAACTCAGTGGGTAAGGTGAAGGAAGTTTGACTCACAATGGAAGCTGGAGCTTTAAGTTTGGTTCCTGGATAGAGGAGAAGAGGAGAAATAATCCTATTTTCCAGAACTTTACGTCCTCATCTCTTAACATACCGTAAGCAGAAACAAACATGGACCCAAAACAGGAACAAACATTGCTCGCAGCCACTAACAAAATGTAAAGTTTTACTATTAAAACTGGCATGTGAGGTAAACCATTTTTAATAGGATTCAAACAGACATTAGGTCACTTAAGCATTTACATATGCAAACATATATCCTACACACACGCAGAGGGTAACACGGGATTGCACTTGAGCAAATACATGCGCAGACACATGCATAAACACACAGCACTATAATAAGTGCCAGACTCAGGCAAACCAAGCTGCGGCTGGAGACGCAGGCTATTCATATCCTCCAGAATGAGAGGTTACAACTTGAGTCTTTTCCCTTTCCCTTTCACTGTAATACGGGAAGGGCATCTATGTGTATGTGTGTGTGTGTGTGTGTGTGTGTGTGTGTGTGTGAGACTTCACCCGATCTCTGTGGCAAAAGGTCTAGCAGGAGGATTGATTAACATAAGATTAACATTGGTTTTGTTTAGCATATAGCCTCTCTCGCTCACAATAAGTTTAGCAAGGGCCACATGAAGGATTCACTCGGTTAAACAAAGTTAGAATTCAAGTCATCCAAGTGACTAAGAAAACACTGTTCATGGTGTTCAGCCTCAGCATCCAACCTCTGGCCTGTCATCATTAATATGTGGGGAAACACTGGAGGAAAACCATTTGAAACCATTTGTCCCACTAAATGGTGCCCTTGTCAGGCTCCCCGGGCTTTCTGTTAAGCTCTTAAACTGCCCAGTGCAGCTGAAGGATATATTTTACTCTGTTGATAATCACAGAGAAGCTCAGGAACAAGGCGCGCTGGTAGTTCTAGTTGCCTCTTTCTGACAGGTTTTAGTCTTTTAAAGTTGAAAAAGGATTTGTGCTGCACAGATAATGCAGTTCAGGCTCAAGGTAACTAAACAACACTAAATGGAAGGATAAAAACGTGGGTCAGTTAATGAATGAGGCATCTCTCTGTCCATGCCATTCTACCTCTCTCTGTCTCCAGCCCTCAGAGAGGGGCATCGTTTGTTCGAGACTGATTGTTTGATGTAGCTCCCCGCAGCCCTGGCCTGTTTTTCCCCCTCTCTGACAGTTTTTATGGAGCATGGCATTAATTATATATGTGTGTTTTTCTATATATATGCAACATATGCCCAATCCATATGGCCGGCCTAGAGCTAAAGTAGACGCAGGGCCTTGTGTAATTAACACTTTAAAAGTTTTTTGGGAAAATCGCCCTTGTGCTTTTTCTTTCAGAGAAAGTGAGTACATTACTCAACAGACAACAGATTACTCTGTGATTCAGTCACATAATGATTCCAACACAAGCCTAAATGCTGTTTTTTTTTAACCTGGTATTCAGCCACGGGTAACATTTAACAATATTATATACTTATTTTGGACATTCATTAAATCACAAAAATTAAAGTAGCTATAATCAATATTTTATATGAACAACTGATCAAATGACATGTGTTATGTGAAATAGGTCGCTCATATTGTGACCGGAATGGGGCTTTATATAGTGTCTTTCAACTCATTGTTTTAGTTTTTTGGCCCATAACTTTACTGTTTTGGTTCATTCTCACAGCTCTCATCCTGTTTGCGGCCATATCAGACAGCAGCAAACCAGCTCCAAAAACTCACCTTGCGGTACCTGCACGTCGGCAAACAGCAAACAAAGTGAGCAACTAGCTGGTGAACATAGCGGAGCATTTAGCAGGAGTTAATGTAGCTCACCGTAGAGCTAAGAGGGCAGTTAATATTGAACTTATATTCATCGGGTGGACAGAACCATCACTTGGAATGAATGCGAATGTTGCTCTGGGTCTGCTGGATGTGTAAATTAGTAACACATTAACCGTGTCAACTTGAAAGGGGATCATATGTCAGTTGTTGTGTTCGCAGCTTGTTTCCACTGCCTCCATGTGGCCAAAAAATCGGTTTGAAGAAGTAAAACGCTGCTGGATAACAGGTTAAAAATGAACGTTTTGATTTTACCTGTAATGTCTGCATTGGTAAAACTATCTGGCTGGATCACAGATCAACATACAGAGTCATAAGTTCGTAACTGAGGTGTAGTACTGAAAGTTCGGACCTGGTGTTTGGCTAGCTTAACAGCTAACCTGGCTACCAACACCTCTGAAGCTGTCTTATTTTGTTTGTTAAATCTGTACATGAACATAAATGTAAAAATGGTGCCAAACCTGGCAACCTCACTGTCATAGAGAGACTTCAGGACGCTGCACACAGTTACTGCACCCTGGTGTTTTTCTCCAATGTAAATACAATAAGTCAGATTTTAAAGGGGTGCTCAAGTAGGCTGTCTTTCATGGCATTAGATATATTAGAGCACATATGGCCCACCTTCCCTTGTCTTTTTCATTCTCTTGGTCATTCACAGACAAACACCAGCAGAGAACCCACCTGGGTTTCCACATTTCCGTAAACACAAAAATCCATGAGGGGCAGGTATCCTCACAATCACTGATGAACAACCTTCAGATCATTCCGCTGTAGCGTCCTAATCATTTGCAGCATTGACTCTGTGAGCTCAACAGTTTCTTGAGCATCAGGGGCTTCTCTTCTACTGCAAAACAGAGCTGACATCCTACCCAGTCTCACTTCTTTTCCGCCTTAATTGTATCCCCATTCTTCACCTGGTAACAAGCTAACAAACCTGTGCAGATGTGGCAAGCACATCAAAGAGAGGGAGGGGGAACTTGTTTGTAGGAAAAAAATGTGTGGGGGAATATGAAAGAGGAAATTTACGTTGTGTGAGTCCAAGCCAGAGCCACCTCAGGGAGAAATGCTGGAAAAATGTGATATTTTACACCTGCATCTCAGGAGGTGAGGAATGAGACAGGGAGCAGGGGAGGCGGTAATTAGAGGAGTGTGCGTCCGTGTGTGTGCGCGCGTGTGTGTTTATGAAGGATCTTTAGTATGTTTCTGGGGCTTGCCACTGGTTCTTTTTCAGCATTCAATTTGGTACGATGCATTCGATGCCAGATTATTAAAAATGCTAAACCTGGTTGCGAATGCTAAAAAAAAAGTGTTGAAAATTTTAACAAATATGCTAATATTGTTACAGTGATAAATAGCTGGCAAGCTCAGTTTAATGAATAATGCTATTGGCTCTAATTCCTCATTAAGGCCCTAAAGAGGAGAGTGAAGAGAGAAAATACATGTATTGTTGATTTGGATGTTTTTTTTCCAAATTAAACTCGGAAGGCAGAAGATACCAACACCTTCCCAAATTAAGTAGATTCAAATTACTCGGTTACACAGCTGGTGTGCAGTCTGGAGTGTCTTGTGAAACCAATTAATGTGAGGGTTAAGTCTTGATAAAGTAATTGAGGCAGGGATAGAAATGGGACAGAAGAGTTAGGAGTGTTGTGTGATCAGCCTGAGCTTGATGAGACACAGAAAGTCTTAAAACATTGTACTTTTTTTTAATTAAAACAAGTTAGAGAGATCTGTCAGTGTTGTCTGGGGTGTTCTGTTGTTTCCAAAGGGAACTAATCTGATCTGACCTGGAGTCAAATTATCCTCATAGGTCACATCCTCACGTGCCTGCTTTATTTCAAGATACAGTCACTTGTTTAAAGAAAACTAAAACTGCATGGGGAGCAGGTGAGATTACTCACTCCAGTGTTTTTCTTTTCACTCCTGTACATTTTCAGTACTCACTTAAACAAGTCATGAAGACAGGCTGCAAAGTGGACACTGCTGCTTTCACCTGGCACAAAGTGCTCTCCATTAACACGTTAGAGTGCTTTTAATTCAAAATTACGATTCATCTTTTTGAGAGTAAATCCTACATGAGAGGAACCACTCATAAAAGTAGCTTTCTGTCCCCCGTGAGTGTCTATGTCAATTGAAATGCATGTAAAAGTAGATTGCATGCTAAAACTCATTTCTTTCACAAATGTTTCAAGGTGATCCTCAAGGGGCCTGGCCTGGAATACAGGCAAATTAAAAACAAGACAAATATTGTGCTGCCTATATAGTTACATGTTTTTGTCAGCCTGGAAATCACTTGTTCTTCTTACTCATATAACCAAAAAATAGTGATGCCTGCTCATTACCCTGAAAAAGGGCCACGCCACTGGCTTTCTACATAAATGTAAAGTTTATTCATCAGGGTTATCTTGAAACAAGCTTGAGACAAACATTTAACATAAAGCCTTGGTTAAAAACTGAGGCCATGTATTGTGAAATATGAGGGCACTTAACAGGCAGTGAAGGTTGAAGGAATAATGCTTTTGAGTTGCATTATGCTTGTGAAACTTGACTCATCAGAGGGACTTAAAGCCGGGACATCTCTGCCTGTGCTGCTTCAAATTTGAGGATTCTTCTTTTAATCTGCCTTTCATAAGTCTCCCAACCTTACTTAACTGTAATATTAAATCACTAGAGTCTTTAAGTCACCCTTTAAGTCTTATTTTTTTCTGCTCCTACCAGCTGCTTGGCTTTTAAAAATAGGTATGCAAACAATTTCAAGCCCACTCTTTGATTGTCAATAGTGACACATTTTCTTTCTATTTCTTTTGATTCATGTAGTGCAACACGAATGTCACAGCAAATGATTCCGCCTCTCGATGTGTCCTCGATAGCCAGTCTGCTAAACCATACTACAATACTTACAACTGCTTAAAAACCAACCTGGCAAATGCATCTGAGCTCACTCTCCTAATATTTACGCCGTTTGAGCTTATATCAGAGTTTCCATCTTTAAACTACAGCAAAAGCTTAATCTTCACATGAGCTATCATAGCCTGCTTGAAGCCTTATTTATTTTTCCAGGGAAATGTCAAGGCCAGGACAAACATAATAGCATAATATTCTGTATACAGTGAGGGATGACATCACTGGCAGCAACAGCCAAGAGGGAGATCACACAGGACTGGAAAACCGCTTGTCTGATCATCATGTGGCAGGCTGCACACACACACACACACACACACACACACACACACACACACACACACACGCAAACAGTGCAGGATACAATTACCTAGTATTTTCACAGCACTTCGTGATTACTGTATTTGTTTCTTATGCTCCTATACTATACATCACACATTTGTCCGCCATGAGAGTGGAGACATTTAATACACCTATATATTCAGAATCTGACTAATACTACTTACTATGAAGATCAAATATGTAAACCATAATTTGGGACTAAACGTGTCATTTTGATGGGTCACATTTCCTTTTTGCTTTCCAACATATTTGGAAAAATCGATCACCTGTACTGCCACAGATACAGATCACCTCTCCAGAGAAGTGGGGCTTAAGTATTTATTTGTGTATCAAAGATGGAGCATCGGCCTCGGGGGGAGCTAACGGAATCCTGACACTGATTGACAGATGCCCCCAGTGCATTCTGACTAAAACTAACATGCAACTGAAATATTTGGCACAAATTCACAATATAGCCTTTCCTTTAAAAATAAAAAGAGGTGAGTTGTTGCTATAAGTAGGAGAATAACAAGTCGAGATAATCCCATGTGAGGCATGTCCTCAATTCTGTATCATTTTTACTGATGAGCTTCTTGGGCAGCTGCCATGTCAGCTAGGATGCTCGTAAACAAATAATTATTCATACTAATAATCTTCCATATTCATGTGCAAATAAGACCCCTTCCTGGTATATAAGCAGCTTCAAGGTTGTATGTGGGAGGTTCCCCTAACTATTGCCTGACTTGACTCATTTCATGCCAAAAAAAAAAAGATATCTAGGGTCAAGGATGTGTGAGCTATATATCATAATTCAGTAAAAAAACAAACAGACTTTCTATTACTCATTTGGAAACCTACAACCCCTGCATTCAAATGTTTTCACAGCCTCACATGGAATACATTTGCCAATTTAAAACAAATATCCTGTTAAGGGCAATTAGGGATAAAACAGGAAACAATAACAGATTGTCTTATGAAAGTACTCAGCCAATTCAACCTCAAATAAATTCTCAGATATTGTTGGATCCTAAAGGAATGCTAAAAGCGATCAGATTCCGAGGTCAGGCTTACCAAACTTTTGCTTTGTGATGTCACAGGATCTCTCCGAATTGCACGAATAAATCGCCTGCCTAATGATAGAATTGGTCTAAATCGCTGTGCGTAATTACGCCCCAATCAAATTTGGCACATAACTGATTGTTGGCGGGGGAAAAAAGTTCCACCATCTTATAGCCAAATTTCCAAACTCTTTTAAACTTTTCCTTCAGGTGGGATTCGGGCTCTGTGAGCTCTACACATGTCGCCACGTACCTTTATAATGTGCTATAAGACGCCTCTTGATTAGCTACACTGAATGATATGCGATAGCGCGTATCATGTATGTGGCTATAAATAGTCCACAGACTGGCCCACGCGAGAGGCCAGTGCAATATGAGGAGTCATGTTCTCCATGTGGATGAAACGGCAGAAGGCAGTGGGCACCGGGCGGTGAACTAGGAGGTTTGGACGCTGATTTGGCCAGGAGATTGGAAAGAAATTCTGGCAACATGTAATATTACTATTAAAATAAGGTGTCTTCTGTTTTCAGCAACAGCAACATGCGTTTAAATATACATGCAATATTTTGGCAAGGCAAACTCTCCTAGTTACAAAGTTAACCATATAGCCTACTACATCTAACTGTGACAGAAAACATATACAGGTAGGTGGAAGGACTTGGCACACTATTTGGTGATTGTTATCCATTAGCTACGCAAGTAAACAGTCACACGCACAAGAATTATAAGTGGTTAACTCAGCCCACTAAACTTTACATTAAAGGCTTTCTGTGTATCATTAGATTTATGAACAACTACAGTGAATCTGAAAGCTGACTGCATAAATGAGGAAATTATTGGTTTACATAGCACGTACCATTGTGGTGTAGGGAAATGTGCCAACACTCTCAAAGACCCATTTTCCACTCTCAAAAGTTCGGCTTCCAAAAAAAAGTGTGTGGGAGAGAGAAAACTGCTCGGTTTCTTGTTCAGCTGGGCCTTATACCGGAAGCAAAAGAGCCCTAATACACGGCCTGTTGCCCGGTAAACATTTTTTGTGATTTGTAGTCAACTCTCCTCAGTCAAGGCAAAGGAGGACAGAGCCGTATATAATCCAAGTCGCCTGCTGCCCGACTTCTTCATACAAGTTGTTTATGCTCGGTTTCAACTCGTAGTATTTCCATGAAAATCGGTCGGTGTCGAGACTGTGCTCGCTTGCCAGTGCGCGCTGCTCTCTCCAGTCTGTCCCGGTAATGTCCACCGAGTCGCCGCGCTCTGCGCCACCGACACCGTCACCGTCTGAGCCCGAGTGACAGAGCGGGAGTCTGGCTGTACACCGACAGTAAGTAGCTTGCACTCTCTGCTTACGCGCTCACCAAATCAGCTGTTGCTCCTGCAGAGGGGACGACGCCGCGCGCTTTCCCCTTGTGCATGCTCCGGCTTTGCTGATGTGAAAATGTGGAGTTCCTCCTCGGTGCTACACCCCACCTGTTCCTCAGTGTCCGGAGAAAGTTGCGGAGAGAACGGCGACTAAAACAAAACCCACCATGTGGCAGCGCGGATGTCGCAAAATCAGAGACATCAGAGTTGCTGAGACTAGCGGGACTTGGTGGGCAATGCCAACCGGGACTGCCTACAGGCTGAACACAGTAACAAGGATGTGAATGTGCGTATCCTTGTGTGAGACACCGAGCGGCCAAAATTAAGTAAACAATTGCTAGATGTGAAAACACAGCGTGGCTGCACGCACGCACCAGTGAGGACGTGCGGTGTCCTGCGGCCGCGGCCGGAGAAGCGGAGCGGAGGGCTGGTGAATTATTAATAACCAGAGCGGTTCACAGTCTGTCGTGTTCTGCGAGTAACCAGGGCGGCAGCTGGGGGTTTAGAGGAATTAAATACGGGCTCAGAGTAAACCATGGACGCAGGGGATTAGTAGCTCTCACCGGCAAAAGTGTAGGGGCAGCTCGGGGCCGACAGAGAGGGCGGGAGGGAGCGGAGGTTAGGGAGCGGTGGGGGAGGCAGCCGTGGCGCGTGATATATGATAAACCCAAATATTTTAAAAGGTCGTGAAATAAAAGGAGAGATGAAGCTGTAAATGTCACTTAATATAATTCAGCCTAAATGCATGCACGTAGACCCGTGTGGTCAGTTAAAAGGTTGGTAAAATATGACCTCCAACTGGTGAACCACAACCTACAATATAAAAATTATTTTTTAGATTTTATTTTAAAACAGATCAAGCTGAGCCTAGGTGAGTTAAATGTCTGTAGGATTGATTTCATTCTCATGGAAAATGATCGGACACCTATAGTGTATCATGCCTGTGGTGGGAATAATGTGAGAAGTTTCAGCAGCCATGAATCTGTCATGTAGCCTTATTTTAGAGATGTGTAACACCTATATATTTGCCACATTTGCCACCACTCCAACTGCAGGCCTCACAGTTAAAAATCCACAGTCAAACGAAAAAAAAACGTCTCTGTTTTGTTCTGTTCAGGTGAACCTCGGTTTGTTCTGTCATGAATAAAGCAGTGGGTTGGATGAAGCAGGTGCGTGACTCCTGGCTGGGCTATGTGAACACAATATTTATTCACCACAAATATCAAATTAGCCCCGGAAATTTAGACAGAATGTCAGCAGACACGCCTTAAAGAGAGACTGGCCCAGTGATGAATAAATTACCAAAGTAACGTTTTGACCCTTTATGGGAAACGAAGCACTTCACGGAAGTGCGCAACTGCAGACGTCATGCAGTGAAATGATGAGCGCTGTCAAAATGGATCCCACCTGCTACCAATTTAGTTTGTATTGGTTCGACTTTCTCACTTTACAAACAGACAAATAAAAAGCTTATGGGCGAAGAGTTGTTACTTACAGAGAGGCATGCAGCCGAAATATTTCACCGAGAAGCAGCTTAAATATCTAAACGTTTTAATTTTTCACCAAAAACACAAAATATGAACTCTAATGAAATCCCCTTTTTTCCAGATATATTTTTGACTAAAGAAGGCTTCGGATTCCGACTGTGATATTATGAATGTTGGATCTATTGATTGAAAACAGGAATATTTCAAGTTTTAATGGCCTAGTAATATTTTCAATAGATGAACATACAAGTTTTCCATTTTGCATTTCTTTATTACAGCAGCCTATTTGTCTGCAATTCTCAGCAAGAACATCTGACTCTTCTTATGTGAAACTGTCATCAATTAATGCCTAATTAAATAGATATTAGACTTGTCACAATCTTTTAACTTAGCACAGTAGGTTTCCTTTTTATATTTATAAAATATAGGCTACAACAATAACTGTCCTTTATATAAGTTAATTTAAAAGAACACCCTCAAAAAACGCGATTATTCGTTCGTTTTTAAAGGGTTAACCGCGCACAATAAAATACAAAAGCAAAAAACTATTTTATGACAAATAAACTGTTTAGGCCTCAGCTATTTTCCTTGTAACTTCTTAAAATAGGTTATATGAATACAAATAAACACAATTAAGCTATTTGACAGTGGGGATAAATGTAGCCTATGTCATATAGGCTATGTTGGACTGAATCATTGGTAAAAAGGTTACAAAAGCATCAGGAAGAAGTGATAGCCAACCTGTCTAGTTTATTTTTTTCTATTTTTTTTTTATTTTTTTAGTTCAGGCAACAAATTTAAGGCCCACATTCTGTCAGATTTCAGTCATGGTTCAACAATGTCCGCAGGACAGCGTTTTTAAACACGTCTGATCAATTATATTTGAATGTGTGAAAGTGTGTTTGTGGCCTTTTCAAGTGAGCGGCCTGCAGGAGAGGCAAAGTCTTCCGCACCATGAAATGTCTTTGGGCCTGTGTGAGCATACTCATTTGCTAAAGTGCGTTTGATTTTCAAGGGAGCACATTATTTCTAACAAATGTAGTAGACGTGCACTGGTACACGATGTGTAATGCAAGATAAATGTTAAACTGTGAGGTATACACACACGTCTTGTTACTCTGATACAAGATATGCCTGCAAGTTCGTCTCAGGCAGTTGGTTCATCGAGCTGACTTGATGGTTGACCTTAAAATGGCTTTGTTGTAGCCTTACTCCTTTGAACTTCTTTGAACATGCTGCCTGTTTAGGATGCTTTGTGTTAATCTGCTTAGAGACGTTTACATGTCCGGTAATTTGATATCTGGGTATTTTATTTGCAGAAAATATTTTGGATATGTAAATTAAAGGATGGGCTCATTTTAACATATAAATTTAGAGAGACTGCATGTGGCTCTGTGTCAAGATCAAATCAAAAAGCTTTGTTTGCACAGACACATTTGGTACAGTAACTGCATGAAGATCAAGGCGTCAGATCACTGACCCTAAACTGGAAACTAGGCCATGGCGTCTAATTGCATCTCCAAAACCTTTCAACCCGCTTATGTCGCCTAGATACACAGGGACACGTTGAACAGACTGATATTATTAGGCTGTTGTTCAATGTGACGAATGGTCACAAACATATCCCGTCCACAAAACTGGACTTTTTTAGCCTATATGGTTTGAAATGTGATTCAAGATAGATCTCGATATTTTGCAGCCTAAAAATTCAATACAATTTTGGGACTTGCCTACAGGCTAATGTGTCTACACCTATCCATACATCCTGCACGCACCATGCAGTCCATATTCGCCCAAATCCCAGCTTGCGCTCATTTGCAAAGTCCTTTCATTGGTCTCTCCTCTCCCGGTCCTATATACCGTCTCTCCCTGGAGGTTTACACAAACTGTGAAACAAAAGTTCCACTAGGCAACGGCCTGACGAGGAATGCTGACCTTGGCACGGCCAGTGGAACCGGCCCGACTCACGGCCATTCTCTCATTTCTTTTGGTTTGAATTAAGACGCATTTGACCTGCGCCAGCTTCCAAGAGGTGCCACGGTGGTTAGAGGCATGCTGGAGCCGTAGGCTGCTGCTGCTGCTGCTGCTGGCTGACACTGAAAAGAGCTGCTGCAATCCTGAGATGAAGTTTGGAAGAGTATTTATAGGACAACGTTTACAAGATGTAAAAATACCCCATTACAAGTACAAGTATTGCATTCAAATCCCTACTTAAATAAAAGTACAAGTAAGTATTATAAGCTAAATTTAATTAAAGTAAAATGACCTGTTCTTTGAGCCTTGTACTATAACTTAAATGAAAATAGAAGGGAAATGTCTTAACAGCCCATAGACATCTGAAAGATGACAGAGAGCCACAACTAGACACAAGAGGTCACAAACAAAAAGGTTGACAAACACAGGCTTAATCTTTAACGGCGTGTTGGATTTCATTATCTTGTTTTTTTAATGTAAAATCTTCAACTAAAAAGTAACTCTTGCGGCATATAAATGTACTAGAGTAAAAACCATAATATTTCACTCTGAAATTTAAAGGAGAAAATGGAAATACACAAGTGAAATACAAGTACAAGTACAAGCTTAAAAATGTACTTTTAAGTAGGCCTAAATGTACTTTTAAGTTTTTATTTTTAAGTAAAAATACAAAAGCATCAGGAAAATGTATTTCATGTGGTATCCAATATAAAAGTACTCATTAGGCAACATAATGGTTATTATTAATAATGCATTAAAATTCATTTAAAGTACCTTAAAATTGCATTAAAGGACGGTACTTGACTAAACGTACTGTGTATGGGTATAATACTCTATGTTTACTACAGAAGTACAGGTAAGGTAGCACTCATAAGATCACAGGTAAATACAGTCCTAAAGAATTTGAAATTGATTTTATTGTTGATGGGTGGCTCCATCACTTCATCTCTGCACTCACAATGAAAACAAACAAACAAACAAAAAACACACAAGCCAGACAGAGACAGAGATTTCCTTGGATGAAAGTCTAAGGCTTTGAAAACTTGCCTTTATATTTTAAATATCTGCACCTCTGACCTACGTGTGCAGAGCTTTAATAGATAAAAGATAGATATAAAAGGGAGATAAAAAATAGAATAGGAACTGCATGACTGACACATTTTAAACAGACAAAAATATTTCAAAACAAAACAAAAGTTAATCTAAAATTAAAATTTTGTAAAACAATATGAGTAAATTATATGTTTGTAATCACAGTTAAAGTCTGTGAAACCTTACAGTATGTGCCAGACCTAGTAAGTACGACAAGGACATTAACTAGAGTATAGTTAATTATATATTTATCTCACTCTTTTTAAGTCTGTTTTCCAAAATCTCTGGAGAGAGGTTGGCCTTTGATATTAAATAGATCATTTTATAGATTCCTTTACTGACGAGACTTTTCAAATATCTTTCGATGTTGAAATGCAGTATTTCCATATTTCACAGTTTATAGACTCATTCATCTGTGAAAGTAACTGAATCCCAAAGGGCCTTTGAAATACAGGTGGAGGCTTGATTGAAAATGGTATTTAATTACCTAAAGACTCTTGAGAAAATGTGCTGGCCCTTTGTACATCAAGGTAGGAAAACGCTGTTAAGCAGGATTAGACTTAAAGTCACTTACTTCAAATATAGAAGTGTTTACTCATTGGAGAACAAAGTGTATTTTTTAATTGATTAGGGTTTTGATAATAGATCTTATCAGTAGGAGAAACAATGACTTTCTGAATTTCGGCCCATCTACAGAAAAAAACAGACTTGATTTTATTGTCAGGCAGCAAAAGTAGATCTTGCACTCTGATCAGTTTTCTCACGCGCAGTTGATTGCATTAGCATAAGATGGTGTGTTTGCTAAACACAAACACACACAGCAAATACATCCACCTGCAGGCTGAGTGGTGAGATTAGCAACACCTGATGGAGAAGGATGATTGGTGGAGCCTCGGGCCCTGCGAAGCGCTGATTGGCTCAGTAGAGGACCTGGATAACTGATGCAGAGCGGAGTGTGTGTGTGTGTGTGTGTGTGTGTGTGTGTGTCTGCGTGGATCTCTTAGGGTATCCCACACTCCCCTGCCTTATCAGGCTGCTCCACGGCACTGCTAGAGGAGTGCTGCTCTCAGGAGGGCAGGGCTACCAGCACACCGCTTATCTTCTACCGGCAAGGAGGGTTTATAGGTCTGATTAACTGACTGTTTGTATGTGTTGTGTATATGAGAAAAGGAGAGAGAGCGTGTATAGAGGGTGTATTATTGTGTATTGTGGACACGTGTGTGTGTTTGTGAATGCAGTGGTGGCTGGGTAAGTGGATGTGAGAAAGGTGTTTACTCAAGTGCAGTAAGCGCTTGGTGAACCACACAGTGAAGGATGACACACACACACACACACACACACACATCTAAACCCTCTTGTTCCCTCAGTGAATCGTAGCTCTTCAGAAGCTCAGAGGCACCCAGGAAGTAACACAAAGCGAGGGGTTGAGTGTTGAGCGGAGAAAAAAAAAACCACATAGTGCCCTTCAAAAGCTCCAAATAAAAAAAATAACAAAAATCAACCTCCTTTGTAAAATATATCAAATTGCACCGTTTGTCAACGTGATGATTGGAGCACACACTCCCTGTGACAGAGTGGTGCTCAGTGATATGATTTGCTCTGGTTTGGGTCCAGCCGGTACCATCGGAGAGTGTCATCGTCTGAGGGGGGAGTGGGAGGTGGGAAGAGTATGGTCCCCCCCCCCCCCCCCCCCCCCCCCCCCC
>NC_060151.1:6660565-6661078 GCF_021292245.1 Micropterus dolomieu
CTAACAGCAATAGATTAAAATGGTTGACAGTAATAGATTAAAATGGTTGAAACAGTTACCTAACAGCAATAGATTAAAATGGTTGACAGTAATAGATTAAAATGGTTGAAACAGTTAGCTAACGTTAATAGATTAAAATGGTTGAAACAGTTACCTAACAGTAATAGATTAAAATGGTTGAAACAGTTAGCTAACAGTAATAGATTAAAATGGTTGAAATGGTTGAAACAGTTAATTAACAGTAATAGATAAAAATGGTTGAAACAGTTAGCTAACAGTAATAGATTAAAATGGTTGAAATGGTTGAAACAGTTAATTAACAGTAATAGATTAAAATGGTTGATAGTAATGGATTAAAATGGTTGAAACAGTTAGCTAACAGTAATAGATTAAAATGGTTGATAGTAATGTATTAAAATGGTTGAAACAGTTAGCTAACAGTAATAGATTAAAATGGTTGATAGTAATGGATTAAAATGGTTGAAACAGTTAGCTAACAGTAATAGATTAAAA
>NC_060151.1:6661098-6692692 GCF_021292245.1 Micropterus dolomieu
TTGCTCTGGTTTGGGTCCAGCCGGTACCATCGGAGAGTGTCATCGTCTGAGGGGGGAGTGGGAGGTGGGAAGAGTATGGTGCCCCCCCCCCCCCCTCCCTCGGAGAACACAGGGCTGCTATAATCTCTTTTCCTGGCTCTCCATGAAAGAGAGAGGAACAGCCACCAGAGCCTCGGTCCGCTTAGATCTGTGGCCCCTCACCCCAACTGCCTATCTTCTATCTCCTCAGTCCCCTCTTTTGCCATGCCTATCTATCCCTCTCTTGTTCCTGCTCTTCATCCTTCTCACTTTACTCCATATAGTCACACATCACCATTCATGCATTTTGTTTGCTCTCCGTGTATCTCATTTCTCACACTCCTAGTTAGTGTTTTTCAGATCTGCAGTATGGGCTTGCACTTCTCTTTTGTGTTCCTGTCGTTAGCCATTTGTAGCCATGCTAGCGCCGTGGCTCTAGGGAAACATCTCAACAACTACTGGAAGGATTGTCCTGAAAATGAGGGTTTGAAAAGAGGGTGAACATGATAAACATTATACCTGCTAAACATCGGCATGTTAGCATTACCACTGTGACCTGTTAATGTGCTGTAATCGCTGTAATGCGTCACAGAGCTGCTAGCATGGCTGTAGACTCTTGGCCTTATGTATCCATAATTGCCATTGTTCACCAGTCTCTCCAACTTTTCCATCGATAATGTGATTGCATCATGAGATTTTAAGTCATCAAAGTACAAAATGTTCCTGTCTTGTTTCCTAAGTTCCACTTCCACCCATGCCCTCTTCTCACTGCGCTCCCTCTTTCACACCTCTGAGGGGGGCTATCATTTTATGGATCCCTGCCATTCAGTGTGGTCCCCCTCCCCTCTCTCCGTCTGCCTTCCATCACTTTCCTCTGACTCTCCTTACCCTTCCTCTTCCTTGTTTCCTCCTTCCTTTCCTCCCACCGTCTTCACCCCCTGCACCCCCCTTTTTTTTTTGGTGACGGGTGGAGTCTCCTCTGTGGTGCCATTTTCTGTTTGGTAGTGCATACAAGAGAACATGAATATTCATGACGAAGCCACTCTGCGCCCTCCACCCCCAAACCACCACCACCACTCCCTTTCTCGGCCCTGCAGTCGAAGGCAACACTTGGTAGTGGCACATGGCGAGACAGCTGTTGCAAACCAAGCCAGGCATCTGTGCAGTGGGAGAGTACGAGTAAAAGAGAGACCGACAGATAAAGCACGCAAGAGACACTAGGAAACAAATAAAGAGGCCAGAGATGACGAGACAGAGGGGGGAAAGAGAGAGACAGATATATGCATTGATAGAGGAAGGATGGTACACAATGGGCAGTGGTTGGGGGGCATCTGGGTAAAGGAGAGCCAGACAGACAGCAGGAACGGGGTGGTGGCGGGGTCATCTGGGTGAAAAGGAATGGGACGAGCCAGACGGAGGGAAATGGGCTCTGATGGGAGAGTCGGTCTGGGGACGGAGTGGGAGACAGATTGAAGGAAGATGGGAGAGAGTGAGACAGAGAGAGAGAAAGGGAGGGAGGGCGAAGCGGGCATCTGAACATATGAGACAAAAACCTGTAAAGAACAAGTGGACGAGAGGATGGAGCGATGTGGCACACCTGGCTTTAATGCTTGTGTAGAATAAAAAAAAAGCTATTCTCCCCAAGCAGTCCGAAATGCCAAACAGGATTCCACCCAACTAAGAAACTTTTTACATGCTACTAACCAAACTCCATTGATTTATTTTAGGTATTCACAAAAAATGTCACAAAAATCTCTTTCTATGAATTTATGCATTGGGTTTTAGTTTCTGTAAATTGTATGTCCCCGCAAATATTTAGTTTCAAAGCTGTCTTTACACTGCCACCTAGCATTTTATTTTGCCTAAATAAATAGCAGAATCAGCTTTAAAAATCCAATGTCTGTAATATGTATGTAATGACAAAATGTGAACCTCCCTCTTCATCTCTTTAAACCCCTAAAATTCCCAGAAATACCACCAAGGATATGACCACGGTGTCATCGGTGGTGGCAAGATGATTACAGGGAAGAAAAAAAAAACATTTACCAGTTATCCAAAATGTTTTCTTTTTTTTCTGACTTTCCTAGCGTTTTTTGTGAAATCTTCCACCATTTTAGGGTTCTCTAAAGTCTGTAAAAAATGTCTCAGGAATTATCTCAGTTTGGGCTTAAATCGTTAAACAGAGTCTACATTATTAAGCAGAGATATGTGGTTTGATAGAAGTGAGCTTTTAGGATGCAGTGAGGGTTGAAGGAACGACACTATCCACTATAGGATCCAGTGTGTTTGGAGATTGACCGATAGTAGGTAGACCGGATATATCTGGGCCTCTGCTGCCTCAATTGCTACCTGAACACCCCTTTCAGTTTATTTTATATGGCACCCTTTTAATGTGGATAATCTCAACTCTACAGCCAGATAAAATAGGTTTACCTCCCACGTATACTTTCCTTCATCTCAGAACAAATCAAATGAGTTGTATGTCTGGAAAACAAAAATTCCTAAAATATGAATCACAGTGAAACCTGCCCGACACCCCCCTGGCTTTGTGTATGACGGAGCTGAGACACTGCATGTCCACAGACGGAGGGAATGCTCCTTTGCCAGCCGTGCCCAGCCTGTGCCCCTCTCTTTGCCCCCTGTAGCACCCTGTAACCCCTCCTCCCTGCTCTCCATCTCCTGCATCCCTGCATGGGGCCCCAATGCTGGCTGCCATCCCTCCCTTACTCCCCCTCTCCCTCCCCCATCGCTCTCTCTTCCTCCACCAACCCCCACCCCACCCCCCATTCCCACCCAGGCAGAGGGTCTAGCTCTGCCCTACATAGCAGTGAACGCAGCAGGCTGGCGCTGAGAGGAACCCTCGGGTTTACAAACTGTGTCAGGCCTCGAGACACCTCTGTGATCAACACCGACCGCCACATGAGGGGCAATAATAACGCAACTGCTACCAAGAGATTGGAGTGATTGATGTTGTCAATATGTGATATCTGGAATAAATTAGCTCTCAGATCTGATCCAAACTGTGGATGTTTGTGTCGCAAAAAAGCTGAAGGTCAAAAGCACAGCAAACAGCCACCACAGCACTTACTTTCTATAAGTAATTGATTTGAAGTTGCACTGTAAAGCCAAAAATTCATCTTAATGTATTTCTTATAAATATGTGAATCTGAAGGCAACAGTGCCCACACAGGTAAGGATTAATGGGTGAAAACCATAAAGTAAGGGCTGAAATAGAGTTGGTCACAAGGAACAAAGTGCCTATCTGTGTTCCTCAAAAGTGTATCATGGCCTTAATAAAATTCTGAATCATTTCCTCTGGTGGCATAAACAGGTTTTAATTAAAAACCAGTATCCTTTGGGATAAGCCCTAGATATGTTTGATGGAGTCAATCACCCAAATTATCTTGTGACTAGACTTCAGGAAGAAAAACGAACTGCATTTTTGAGTCACTATCTAGCTGGAAGAAATTTGCCAAATGTAAATATATATCACCATAATCACTTCATTCAAGTTTACACACATTTAAACAAGTGAACAATATGATTTTCATATTACTTGTCTCATTTGCTAAAAGTAGACTGACTGACTCTCCAGTTGGCTTTCTTTGGCCTTAAGCACCAAACACCTTGTACACACACTTAGCAAGTGACTGAGTCATTTCAGATGCACAGTGTGGAAACATGCAGCGTGCACAACATGTAAACATAATGTCACATTCTGCAGCAGAGGGATATTTCATCCAAAACAAGCTGGGTCGCAACCGAGTGCAAAAGAGAGCGGGAGAATGCAACAAAAACAGAACAGAGACAGACGGATCGATCGAGACAGGGAGCATCCATCCTACCATCCACCATGACCTGGCAGAGAAGTCATAACACAGCTGCCACCTGAGCCCGGGGTCACTCTGCCTCTCCCACGCCATTCCACACAATGCCACGCTGCCTCTCCCACGCCAGAATCCTCTTCCTGGGACTGCTGATAAATATATAAATATATCAAACACAACAGTCAATATGGGGAAAAAATACAGATGGAGTCACCAATCAGGAGCTATCTGTTACCAGGATGCTGCTGTGGTGTGAGTGATGGAGAGGGTGTGTATGTGTGGGTATATACGGTATGTATGCTCTGGTGTGTGTGTGTGTGTGTGTGTGTGTGATTGGAGGGAGAGGGGACACAGACACAGAAATGCCACGGAGCCCTCTCCAAGCAGCTGTGCCTTTCGCTTCGCCAGTCCAACTGCTCCTGCTGCCATGTGCAGACTTACAGAGCCACCAACCCTGCACCTAGGTACATGCTCACACGTGTGTTCCCACACATATAGTGACTTCACACACGTGTTGTATGGTCATATCTTCGCAGTATGTATATTTCAGGCTATTTTACGAGACACACTGTAACTCAAAAGCATTTTTTCATTTCTGTCTGCTGTGCTCTGTGTTGATATACATTTTCCAGGAGGCCGCAGGCCAAGCTCAGATGTCTGAGCCAGGTTACTGAAGGGCTTCCATTGGACACTCTAAACTGCAAACTGAAAATAAAGCTTGTTATGTACCACTTTTATCAACTATTATATATATATACACTAAAATATAAATAACCATATTAGACCATATAAGAATCAGTAGTTTTTGTTAATAATTATATGGTGTCTTCTTATTAATTAGAATTACTGAAGGTTTGTACTGTCACTTTGTTCATTTTACAAATGTATTGGTCACTTTTACTGGGCAGACATGACATTATTTTCAGTTTTATAGTTGGGGTGAAGCCTTCCAATCAGCTCCTCATGTGCGGTCTAAAACACTGCGATCGTTTAGTGACAGTCTGTGTTGTCCAATTCTAAGTCGACACTCCACCGCTGATTGGCCATTTCAGCTCTGTATATAGCAGCCATGTCAATGCTACATGTAAAAAATACAATAATTAAGAGAATGTTTAAAATGGCTCATCAATATATATATAAATGTAAAATGATGAACTATATAACATATTCAATAAATTGGTTTATTAAAGGCATAGATTTAATCATAGACTCAGATCCAAATTCTAATAGCCACATTACAAAATCAGCCTACTAGGCCGAGCAAGGAAGTGGATCACGTTGCTCCAGTTCTCACATGTTTGCACTGGCTTCCCGTCTATAGTTGGTTGATAAAGCACTGAATGGTTTTGATCTTTTGGTCTGTTATGAAGGGTCCAGACCTCTCAGATGGTCTGAGGTCAGGTCTGCTTACTGTCAACAGAGTCAAAGCTAAACACAGAGAAGCAGCATTCAGGTTTTATGCACCAAATATCTGCAATAAACTTGAAGTGTCTCACTTTCCCATTTCAGTTTGCCACTGCCTTTTTTATATATACTACTTATTCATATCTTTGCATTGCACTTTGTACTGTAATTTGTATTCCACTGTTGTATCTGCCTTATTCAATTTTCGCTTATGTATTATTTCATTTTACTCCTATGTATCTGTCTTTTTATAATCTCTTTCATATGTTGTCTTAATGTTTGTTTATGTTTTACGTGAAGCACTTTGAAACACTTTGTTGTTGAATGGCGCTAGAGAAATACACTCGCCTCTTCTTGCCATCAAAATTAAACTAGTAAATATTAGAGTGCGTTTATCTTTCAAGAAAATACAGTTAGCTTGTAAACTGTAACAGTATATTAAATAATTGTGATCATTGAATCTAGTTAGTGATAGCATATGGAATTTAAAAAAATCTAGATAATACTTCATGTATCAAATGTAAAATTGTCTTGCTGTGTAAATAATGTAGGTGAGTGGTAACACTAAGGACAAAGGAGGTATGGTTCACAGTAATACTGTACATGCCTGTCAGAGAGAACAGATAGGGTTTCCTATGTTTTTCTATAGGAAATGCAATGCAATCCCCACTTGGGGGGAGGTGCGGGTAATTAAATGAAAAAGTTAAAAGGTAAATTAAACCTTTCAAAGGGGGATGTCAAAAACATGATTTTTGAGGGGAAAAAATTATTATTATCACGAAAAAAAAAACAGATCAGCTGCGTCATTATTGACACATTCTCTTTGTCATGCCTTTCTGCTGACTATGCACTGAATGTGTGTTGCACCAATTTTGTGGTTTGTAGTAAACGAACAAAAGACTCCAAGCCGTCTTTCACTATGGCCGCCTGTGCTAAAAATGGACTGCTCATGCTCAGTATGATAAAAAGAAAAACCGTCCACCAAATAGTTTTCAGTATCGTTCACATCACTAAACACCATGTTTCTCTTCTCCTCGTTGTGTGCATGCAAACCAGAGGGAAATCTGTTGCTGATGAACATAATAAAAACAAACGAAAGTCATTTTCTTCTGTGGTATAAACAGTTAGTCATTTCACATGAGGACAGCATTATTGTGGATTTTATTTAGTCATGCTTATTATAGAAAATAAAAAGAAACGTCTGAGAGTAAAATTGGGTTTGCCCTTTTGTTTGAGTTTGTGCTCAATCCAACGGAACGGCACATTTTATCTGATGCATTGTCTATTTGATCAGTCTTTGCCTATCCGCTCACCAACATATGATGCCGTCTTTATTTATTTGTCTCTGTCTTTGCGTCCACTTTGTCTCTCAGAGCGATCTGTCTCTCTACCTGTCGGACTGTTAGTCTGCTGAGCTGTCCTCGCTGTCTATCTACCTGCCAGCCTGTCTCTCTTTCTGTCTGTGCGCAGACTGACAAAACAGACCTGTATGTTTATGTATGTATGGGTTCATTAACAGGCATTGGCAGCTTGTGAAGGAGAGCGCCATCAACATCGCATGCATTCCCAAGTGGTGATCCTGCCGTGAGTGTTGCGCTCCGTCTCTGTGTTTTACATGCGTAGTGGGTGAACCGTAGTGAAGGAGAGGGGGTGGGGGGAGGTGTGGGACGAGTGGCAATTACAGGGCCAGTTATAGTGTGATAGCCTGCTCGACGGGCCACGCTTGGCATGGATCCCTATTTTAAGGGAATTTAAAAGCACTAGATGGGGCTCTATTATGACCCCATCTCTCTGCCTCCTCTTCATCCCCCTCTCCTCCATCCATCGCTACCTTCCAATCATGATTCAGTCCTGTTTTTAATCTCGCCAGGCCTCAGCGGGGCCTAAAAGCACAGGCACTGGGCGCAATGCCTAGATGACCCCTGGTAATATGGAAATGGATAGAGCGACCCCACTCACAGTCCCTCACGGACCCACTCATACACACTGAGGTGCTTACTCTAGCACACATATACAGCCCATCGACTCATCATTTTCCATCAGAGCTGTTTCACCTGAAATGTTTCTGCCAACAGAGCAACACTCTACCCTCCATGGAGCCCTTTTGTCCCCTGCTCCCCCTACCTCTGGATAAAGGCCTGCGTTACGTAACTGCACCAGATTCCCTCCTGCATGCTCGCACCGCAGGTCAAGAGCTCACACTGAAGAGCCACTGACCAATTCAAGTGAAGTGCACCCCTCAGAAAAGTTTCTGACAGAAGAGTGTGGTGAAACGTGCACCACACTTACCTATGTGCACTCTCACTTTTGCACTCCAGCTGAACAGATCTGATGCATCAAGGCCAGAAGCTACAGGGTTTTCTAGAGTAAAAGCCAGCCGCGTATTTCTGTTCATCCAGCATCATTTTGCAACTCACGGTTAAATTTCTGCTTGAGAGACAGGATACACTAAAACTCCAAAGTTGACCCTCTCCCCCGCTCTCACTCACACACTGCCGTCGTAATTTGTCTGCCCACTGGTTTCACTTATTAAGTTTCAAAAGGTTTCTGGGCAACGTGGTTTGAGAAAGGGAAAAAAAGGAACCATGGCATTTTTTTGGCACACCGCTATGCCCGTCTTGCCCAGAACGAGGAGGTTACCATGGCATCAGTGGGCACCTCATAAAGCAGACCATTGTTGGTGCTTGTGTGTGCGTGTTTGTGTGCATGCGTCTGTGTGTGTGTGTGTGTGTGTGTGTGTGTGCCACATTGAGTTGCATGGCAACAACCTCTGGGCACCACCAGCACTAGCAAGAAGCTCAAATCTCGCATGGGGCAGTGCCAGCCTGCAATACAACATAAACATGAACTTTCCTCTGTCTTTTCAATCAACTCTATTCTGATTTCTTCTCTGCCTGACTTATTTATCTGTCTCACATTTCCTCACACACACACACACACACACACACACACACACACACACAAACACGCCATTTGACATTGAACCTGTAAGTCTGTCAGCATGCTGCAAAGAAACTGAAAGATCCCATAATTGTTACTCAGATCATGATTTATCATCCCCAAACACAAAAGCAAAGTGTTGTCAAAGGTAAGCAAATCAGGAATGATCTGGAGTGTGTATTATTCTGTGCAGCGGTGTGTGCAGACTTTCATTAAAGCGAGAAAATTACCGAGAAACATGCACTGCATGCTTTAAGAATGGTCACCATAATTAGAAAATGAGCCCGCAGTCTAAAATAACCTGAGGGGGAAAACAGAAACGCTTTATTTTCTTGTCTTTTCTAGTCAGATCCATTAGCAGAGAGGGGGTATAATACAGGTTTGTTTGTAATTGTTTCAGTTCCAAATAGCCCAAAACACTAAGTTACTATGTGTGAAAATCTGGACACAATTTGTGGTTCCCCTGGAAAGAAAGAAAAAAAGTGAGAGGAGGGAAGGAAAAGAGCTATTTTCAGTTTATAAAAGTTTTGGTGGGAGTTGAAAGGCGTGGGTGACAACAACCTTTGACAGGTGTACGCTCTTTGGCTCACTGCAGCCTTTGTGTTGGAGTTATGACCTGAATGTGTGCAGGGTTGTGAGCTGCAGATTAACTAGAGAATAAAAGATGAGACAGCCTGAAGTGAGATGTGGATCCTCTGGCACACTCTGCTGGTGTGTTTGGAAAACTACAAATGCAAAAGCTAATGCAGCGTTAATGGAGAAAAGGTTTAAAGCATTTGTGCAAACACTTTAAAAACCCATGCTTAACTAATGTATAATTAATGCACGACTCAATGACTCATGATGATTTTAAGCATCAATTCATGCAGGATGTATCCCAAATCCCTGTTGCTCACCATTAAGAAATGATCACTTCACTATGAATTTATGTGATTAGTTAATGCTTAATGGATGTTGATTCACAGTTTCTTTACACATTATTTTGTATTGCGCCAAGTTAGCTGGAATCCAGCTACACAGAAAAGGGGGATTTCACACACACACACACACACACACAAACACAGAGTTAAAGTTAACCCATAGTGTACGTCATAGGTTCAATTTACATTGGAGAAGCTGGGGACATGTCCCCACCACTTTTTGAAAGAACAATTTGTTAAAAACTTTCTGAAAAATAGCTTGCAACAAGAAATGTTAAATAACAAATGAAATTGCTTTGAAAAAGGTTTATTTGCACAATAAGAAAACATGCAATGTAATTTCAAAGAAAGTAAGTTAAGCAACAAAAATAAGCTACTGATTACTGCATTATATTCCATTATATTTTTATATTTTTAATTGTTTCCTGCCACCTTGATTTTGTGTTTTCCACCATAAATTGGTACAGAAAATGTCTCCAATTCAGGAAATGAAGTGTTTAATGCACAAAATCTTCCACTAATGTATTTCTGCATCGAATATTTCTTCTAAATAGTGTTAAAATATCTTCTCATCTTGTTCTCGTGACCAAAGTCTTTAATCACACCCCTAATCTCAGACCTTTAGTCCCCACCACTTTTCAACACAAAGTGACGTCCATGGTTCCCGCCAACTCTGACACACACACACATCACGTATTTCTGATTATATGTTCTGTTGTATATGCCACTGTTTCCCATCTGTTATATGTGTCATATTATGTTATGTTTAAGTATAAGTTGTTAAATCTACATATTTACATCTGACAATCAGTTTGATAAAATGAAATAAAAAAAGTGCTCCATTTTTTAGAAGAACTGGTACTGATCACATTCATGGATCTGAAATAACCTTTTCAGTGCAACTGGACTCCAGCTAATTTGATGGCAACCAGGTATGAAGTAACTGGGAATTAACATTCAACAGTTACCTAATCCCGTAAACTCACCTGATCTTTCCTTAATGATAAGCATAACCAATTCATCCCAAGTCACACATTAGTTATGTAGTAGTTAAGAATATGTTTTGTACTTTTGTTACAGAATTTGTTCATAAAATCCCTTCCATTTCTTTTTGGGTAAAGACACTAGTGAATTCTAGTTTAATGCTACCGGTGACACAGAGTCATGCTGGAAAACGTTTGCATAAAAGCCCATTTGATTGGAAGATTAACCGTATTTGACAGTAATAATCCTAAAATGATACGTTGAGACATGAACAAAACATTCTTTGTAGCAGCAAAAAGGAAACACCACATGCTGGTTTTATCTGTTCTAGCTTATAAACATATATACTGTTTGGTTTTAGTTTTCTTTTAGATTTTGAAATGTTTTTATTCTGTGTTGCTCTCCACCGCTGGTTTTCATTCATTCATTTGGTTCGAAAATCATCAACTTGCAGACTTTGAAATTGCTTGAGATGGCTGAATCAACAGTAAAGTCAAACTGTATCGTCACATAATGCTGACTTTTCAAAACAGTCTGCAATTCAGCAGCATTATAATAACATAACTCTGACAGAAAGAAAATTACACAAAATCACAAAATGCCAGTTTGACGTCTTTGCAAGTTGATTTTCTGTCCGGAAGGAAAGGTTTAAAAGAGAAGTCTTTTGGCACTAATATAAAGTACTTTGATTAGCAATAAATGGGCTGAAACATGTAAAAGTACCAGTATGGTCTTGTGAAGAAGTGCGACCTAAGAGGATTCAAACTGATCGCAACTTATATATGCAGCCACCTGGAACAGACTTCCTCACTTGCCAAATACATGCCATGTTTAGCCTGGGCAAGCCTGGCTGCTCTGAGTGTGTGTGTGTGTGTGTTGTCAGGTCTGTTACTGTGGTGCTCGTTTGGTCCTCTGCTGTTGTGCAGCATGTGGCCCACAGATTAACGCTTTAAATGAGACTCTCTCCTGTTCTGAATGCCCCCTCTGTTTGCTTACAAGGCCCGGGTGAGACAGAGTGGAAGGATTTGAGAGGGTTTTTGTATCTCCTCCTGTTCGGGGGGAGGGGGGGCATCCCATTATGAATGAAAAGCTAAGGGAGGGCATGGTCACAAAGGGTTAAAACCTGAGAGTGTCTTTTTTTGGCATAATATGCAGAATTGGCTTTTTTTTTCTTTTTTTTTTTAAAGACATGTGGAAAACGGCTCCAAACAGATTTTAGTGTAAGACAGGTGCCAGCTCTGCCATCTGCTTTCAGTTTTACCTCCCTGTCTGTCTGCTCTCAGCCGATCCCCTCCTCCTTCCACAATCCCGATTCATCCATCTCTCTCCATCTCTCGTTTTCCCTGTCCCACCAATCAGATCAGTTTGACGCGCTCTTCATCATGTGCTGGCACACACCCTTTAGGTACCTGGAAGAAATTAAAAGTGGGGAGAAATCAAATCGAAAGGAAAATGTATTAACTTCAGGTATGAATGACATCTGTGGAAAATATTGGGTATTAATTGTGCAACTATATGCATTCACACACGCATGGATGGATTAGAGGCTAAGTCAAAATGATTAGGGAGATCAGTGCGGTTAGAAAAGGGAAAGGGTTGTCTGTCTTTTGTTTTGGTTGAAGGGGCAGTAGTCAAACATTTTCGGGAACAGGGTAGAGTCTTAATTATGTTTCTCATTTCTCATTCCTTGATTATTCCTTTACTTGTGAGGTTTATTGTAAAAAGAAAACACACACTATAATTTTAATTATTATTATAAGTAATTTGATTTGGATTAGTTCGTCAGTCTATTTAGCAAAAATTGTTGGAGGAAGTTTTTTTCCTTTATAAATTGTTTTTATATTTGCCACAAATGTATTGTGTTGAGATATTAGAGGGAGGGTATGGTTAGTTTTTTTTCACAAGGGGTATGTCCAAATAAAAAAATAATAAAACAAGGGAGCGCTTTTTCTTTTCAATAAAATCAAACACAGGAGTCAGCCCCTCTCACTAGCCAAATCATTTTAATATAGTCCCATATGGGCAAGGGGTCAAGTGGTCCCTAATCTAGACCCTCTGTTGGAAGTGACTTAACAAGATCTACTGTTTTGTTGGAAAGTCGGGGGCACAGCCAACTTCCTGATCACTTTTGTAATTAACTTAGTCTTTTAATATTGAGGATCTTCCATTCCTGGTTTATTTTTAATATATTTTTTTCTTCATTCTTTCCAGTACGATACAGCTGCACAGAGCATACGCAGGCTTTGTACACAGTAAAAATGTGAGCAAATTCAGTGTGAAGCAAAGTGTATTGAAGCTCTGGAATAGACAGAACATGAACAAAACACTTCAGGTTTGTTGAATTACGGTTAAATGGAAAAATGTAGCCTATACAGTTTAAAGTTATTTATAGGTTCCACTATTCTAAATTAAACTGAGTAAAATCTATCCATCAGTATCACCACCATGCAGCACATTAGGTGCAAAATGGCTGAAAGGTCACTTGCTCTTTTATTTTTGTTTTGTCCTGTCTCGTGTGATTATTGGTGGAAATTATTCAGATGGTTTTCTGGGGTTTTTAAAAAAGAGATCCAATCAGATTTTTCTTGGGAATCTTTGGTTATTATTATTATATATTAATTTGTATAGCCATCAACGAGCATTAGTGTGGGGCATGGCAGGGCATATTGTTTTACAGAAGAAACGGTCCGATTCATCAATGAGATGTTTTTTATCATTCAAATAGCATAATTTAACTCTGAAACAAAGAAGAGTGTTTTGGATGCTTAAGGGCCTTTCCTTAGTTACCTTATGAAAACCTGAACCTATTTCAGATTAGAGACAGAGTGCAGGTACTGGGAGAGACAAAGAAATGCAATAAAGGATACTGGCATCAACCTATTTATTTGTCATTAATTATTTTTTTTAATGGATACAGCTCACCTCCTTCCTTTTAAAAAACGTTATTTGCCCCTTGTGTATATGTTCTTTTATTTCGTTTCTTATGATTTGTAAAATGGCAAAATGGAATACAACATAAAATAAAAGACAAACCATTTCACTGGGTGTAAATAGAATTCATAACACAAAAATACAAAAATGTCTGTGCGCAGGGGACAATTGTCTCACAGTCCATCCATGCATGCACACCAGCACCACCTGTGCACTACATAATGGTACTGTTCCTTCTCTCGTCACTGTACTTTAAGTCCCTCTATTAGGAAACTAAGACCAAGGAGAGACAGCAGCTGCCAGGTGTGGCAACCTCTGGGACTTTATGTTCCATGGTACAAACCTGCTCCTGCATGAAATATGTTGTAAGCATGTTACTCAAAATCTGTGTGCAGCAGTCTACCAAGTATCCCCAGAGAAGTGGAATTTAACTTTAGCGCATGCGTTTCTCTTTGGAAAAGATGCAATGTCTTGTGAAAAATATCAACTTTAATGGCCAACTACATGACTTATGAAAATACATAAAAGTGAAAACACATTGTTGGCTCGTCTCTCTGCAGCTTCCCCATGAGAACGGGGGCCAAGCCTCATTTAAAGTGTGGCGCCTGAGCCGTGTCGCTCGGTTCAGAAATGTGGGGCTTTAACCTGGTGGTTTCATTCTGGAATGAGGCCGCTGCTAATGAGCCCGTTAGGACAAAGGTGAGTTCTAAATGAACGGAAAGAAAAGTAAACAAGCCAGGTGACAAATTGCAAAAAAAGAACATCAAGTAGCCTAGATGGAGATTCTGTCCACGCATACAAACTTGCTCACAAGAAAACCAGTGGCTGTCAGTGCTGTAAAGAGTTGCTGAGGCTAGACGTTTTGTTTTTGAGACTCTTATAGCACGCAGGTGCTCTTTTCAAAGGCAGCCCTCTCTGCCGGGCACTTCTTGGCCCGTGTTGAATGTTGGGCTCCCAGGGTGTTTGTTTGGGTTCTGTTTTGTATGCTTAGTGTCTATGCCTGCTTGATACCTAGTCCTCTTTTACTTCTGTTATTTAAGTGCACATTTTCTCAGACAACGCTTGTAAGGCTTTCCAAAACATATAACCTGCTCACAAAGAGTGCAGGTCAGTTTTTCCATTCACAAAGAAGAAAAAGAAAAAGAAAAAGAAAAAGAAAAAGAAAAAGAAAAAGAAAAGGAGCAACAGGAGATTTAGTCACAAGCTCACAAGCCTTATATAGTCATGTAGCGGCCCCGACAAAATGTATGTTGTACACAGCCCATTGCTATAAATCTATATGTTTCTGATTCCATATTTTCTGGACAATTCACTTATTTTCCGCTCCCATCTGCTGATTTAAGATCTCAATTAAAAATAGCATTTCAGTTTCACACTAGATTAAAATCCTGTCCGTGATTTTGGCCCACAATCTTTCACAGTGTGTGTGTGTGTGTGTGTGTGTGAGAAATCATCAGTGTGTCAGATGGAGCCTGTTGTGCCAGGCAGCCGGGCAGCAGCGGTGCCACTCTGTGTGGTCAGGGCACAGTGTGTCCTCTCAGCTGCTGTTTCGAATTCACAACTAACATGACAGCAGCATCCTCACTCATTCACTGCAGCAGATGGTAGCGCGCTTGCTGTTCGCGTGTGCGTGTGTTTGCCCAATTTCTTTTGGAGAGGCAGCTGTGGGAGGCAAAGCTTTGCCCACTGCTGCGTCCAGCATCATGTGCAGGCAACAAAGAGGAGGACAATTGAAATAAAACTCTGTTGCCTGAATCTCCAAAAAAGGATGCTCCCAGGCAAATTCTCCCATATCACTCTGTATCATCTGAGAGTAATCCTTGAGATTATATCCCTGCACGGTGGACAATGAGCATATTATCGTGATCTTGTTGCCGTAATCCAGCTCAGCACCATATGCAATAGACAGCAATGCTCTCCAGAGAGCTGCAGTGGTGAATAATACACTGTCCAGTCTTAGCAGAGCAATCCATCTGCCACCGGCTCTCTGTGACTGAAAATATCTCCACTCGAATCAACTCTGAGGCAGCTTATTAGAGTATATTCTCAATCTGTTTTTGTTCATTTTTATTCAGGACGATGCCAAAACGCAACCACAAATCAAACCACAATATGGTCGGCCGTTCAAGTCTCCTAGAGTCTAATACGAATATGATTTCAGTTTCTGGTCATAACCTCGAGTGCACAGAGAGGAGATAGATTAAAAATGAGGATGGGGTGAAGCCATCTGTTTTGCGGTAGAATCAGAGAGACAGAGGAAGAAATTTGGAGGAGCCGGGCAGGGACGCTGGAAGTCAATCAAAGCTGGGGGTTCGGAGTGAAAGTCAGTCTATATAATGATGTCACACTAAATGCTGCGTGACATTCATGGTTTCTGCATTAATTTGAGTGGCTGGGGTCATTTATATCTAACAGTTATTAACAACATTTTAAACCAACATATACGTCAAAGCAGCCACAGCCACACACTTAAGTCAGGCTTGAAAACTGCAAGGAGAGCTACTTTTGTCTTTAAATAAACAAAAAAGAACCAAACTATGCATTCAGTGCTTGAGACTATGTGGCTGTCCCACCAATTGCACACTGGACATACGTATTCAACCAGCGATGGACCCGTTCATATGAGACAGTAGTCTCTCAGTTTGTCACTGTTAGCAGAGACTCCAGTCTGCAGTGTAGTTCATACACTTCACCGATAAACCTGAGAATTATTCACAGTTACGTGAAGCTAGATGATGTTTAAAAGAATAATCTGCCTATCTTCCATTTGCTCTGACACAAATACAGATGGGCTACAAATAAATATACCAGTACAAAAAGGGGGAAAACATTATAAGTTTAACCTTTTTTATGAACTGATGGTTTTTATTAGGCTAGATTTTAGGGGGTGTTGCAGCCTCCTCAGCACCCCCATTTCCTGCTTCCATGGAGCAGAGGCTCATAAAGAAACAGCAGACCCGGGCCAAATTGTCAGTCAGTTAGTAGATGAGATGTCATGCTAGCCAGACATGGTAGACAGGCGGGCAGCGTTGCCTGAGGAGGAATCCTACTATTTAATGTGCCTCTGCAACCCAGCTGATTCACCACTACACCATCCAGTCTAATAGGTTTTGTTCTCGTGAATCACTCCAGGTTTCCTTAATGGAAAAGCCAAACATACTGCGCTAACATTGGGTGACAAGGGCACCTTGGGTTTGCAGATGTTCACGCAGATGACAGATGGCGCCGGCGTAGCTAAGGGAGCAACGGGAACGATGTCTGCGCCAGGCTGGTGCCACATGCACTCCCCCTCCCTCTTACATTCCCCCTCTCTACTGCAGAGTCCCTCATCCCAAAATCTCCTAAATAAGGGTGTATAGCGGTGTGTATGTGTCTCTTCCGATGTGTGAACGTCTATCTGAATGTTAATGTGCACATCCGGTGACTCAGCACCCTGCGGTCAGGCCTCAAGGGACTGCACAGCTACAACACAATGTGTGATGTATCTGGATCGTGGTGTTCCAGGTTAAATCAGGTGGCAGCTTGGATTTAATTCCTTTCAGTAACTCAACTTTCCTCACATGAGGAGGTCAAAGAAAGCTCATGGGGTCAAACTGACCTTTCACTTGATCCCACCCTCCTTAGTTATTGTTACACCACGCCTGTTAAGCTTTTCACTCTTGCAGGGCATATCGTATCATTTACAATGATAACAGTGGCAGATTTACCATCAAAACTCTTAGTAATTTCTGAAAGAATGGGTCCATGATTTCAGACAGAGGCAGTTTTGCAAGCTTATATGACAATTGCCATTGGCAGATTTTATCAGCTGTACCTAGCTAGCTAATTAAACTAAACACTAGGAGTAAAATTGTGGTCTCCGGCTGAGTTTTCATGTTTCCCAGGCAAAATCGTCAGCATCCCCACCAGTTGATGATCTATTTAGAAGACATAAAACATTAAGAAACAGCATTGGTCTTATTGCAGTGTAGAGTTTGTCGGTGCTAGCATTATTAATGTAATAAGAAAAGTAAGATCTGACTTTTTGGACTGTATGTTTCAGTTTTAATGTTACAAGAGAAAAGGTTTTTTGGATGGGGACTTTCGGATTTGTATGGCAAACCTAAAAGTAACTTGGCTAATGTTGGTGGGGTTTGCTAGTGTGAACCTCCCCAAATCCAATAAAGGTTACGACAGAGCCGCTAACATTAACCTAAGCTCTTCTGGAGTCCACACAGATAGAAAATACTGAAAACTGGTTGTGCGATTTGTGAATGGGTCTTTTTAAATGTATCCTTTAACCCCACAAAGTCATGTAGTTGGTGAAATGCACCGTGGCCTTGTAAGTAACACTGGTTCCTATTGTAAGTAAGCTAGTTAGCCGATTTATAAGGCACATAATGGGAACATGACAAAGGGACCTATGTTCCCCAGATCTGGGGTTAGGGAACATAGGTCCCTGGGAACATACCCTCCCATTTGCAGTTTACGTTAGAGCAGATAAACATGTTGTTTAATCCATTCCTTACACTTGTGTTCTTGTGCTTTTAGATTTTGGCAAGACTAAAACATTACCCAGCAAACTCCCTGAATGTAGTCTCTACAGAATCCCACTAAACCCCATGCACACGTGCAGCAAAATCCAAAGTTTGACAGGTCTGTCCGTGCGTGCCTAGTTACAGCTACTAATTTATGATTGGGCAATAATTATTTGGGAGAGGGGTTTAGCAGACAAACAAAAATTTTGTCCATAGACCCTGTGGTTTCTGTTGAATCTGGGGGAGCTTCTTGGGGCCAAAAGCATCTCTCTTTCACTCACTGTGGTGGAAATCTCTAAAGGTGCCTGTTTGTGCCAACAAGGAAATTAAACACCAGCTCTGTAAAAGTTTCTCTCATATTATTTCTAACTGCAGTATCAGCGGTCACTACTCTCGTACTTTGGGAACAAGAAAGCATATTCAGTGCTTCTGGCAGGAGATGTCATAGAAACCAATGACATTTTACAACAATGCCAACTGGAAGTGCAAACAGTGATAGCTCTGTTGATCAAGTGACAACAGCAGCAACTGGATCAGTGAAAAAAACCCTAGTGATTAGATCATTTAGTGCCAATGTGCAGAATGAAACATTCAGTGTGGCAATCGGGCATTTTGTGTCAGATGAGAGCAATAATACTGGTGCATTTGAATAATGTGGAATAATCTCTCACTTCAGACTCAATTGAGATCTATCAGTAAAAGGAGGAATTTGATGTAAGCATCAGCTCTTCATGCAGACAGATTACGAGCCCTGGAACCCCTGGAAGCCGCAGAGAAGAGGAGTATGGCTGTGAACAGGTAGAGCTGATAATTACCTCCATTCATCTTCACTGGACCCCGGCACTGTTTTCTGAAGGTGCATCTGAGTGCAGGCCCACATTTGATGAATCTTCCCTTAAATTAGCAGTCACTGGTGGATCGAGAGACTCCATCTATCTGTATGCTCCCATTCATCATCTCATTAGGACCCGGGGCTAGGCTGTACAGGCCTGAGGACTCCCAAAGAGAAAGGAGAAACTATGAGCTCCGTCATATCTAAGCACTTTAGAGATGTTGTCCTTGTTTACAAATCTGTCATATTGGGCACATACGGATTTTTTATAAACCACAAGCTGTTCTATTCCCAAGGCCATTTGATCATTTTTCGGAAAAAATTCTTAATGTATCATGGGCAGAGAGTGGCACAGTTGTTTACTACCGCGGGAATCCAGAGCCATTACAGACCGGTAACAAATGCCAAATCCTTATGTAAACCCAGCGTGTGTGTGTTTATAGTAATATGTTTCTCTTCAGGTGTTTACGTGAATGTGAGGTATAAAGATTTGTGATGCAAGATAATTTTGTCAGAATGTTACAGCCATTATGTGGCAGGAAATGCAGTGGGAGTTCTGGGAGTCTCAGCTTGTCATTTTTACAGCACTCGTTGCTGCAAAGTGAGCAGAAATAAAAGCTCTCTGGTGGTTACACATCTCCCCTCTCCTTGTCTCTTTATCACCCCCCATTCTGCCCAGGTGAATGAATCTTTCAGGAGGCCACAGCCACACATGCGTTTTTCCACAAACTCAGTGGAGAATGCAGCAGGGCACCGAGATACCCCCCACCCCACTCAAAACACCCCTGTCGTGCTCCAAACGCATCACTAACTGGATATCCATGTGGTATATCCATTACCGTAAAATACTCTGCTGCTCCCCGCTGAAAGCTCACCATCCTCCTCTGCCCTCCACTTTCCATCGCACACACATCAGCCCAAACACCACCACCCCAGCCCCCTTCATAAGACCGCTTACGCTGGCAGTTCTGAATTGGGCTAAGTCCAAGTTTAACATTAGTGGGGGGTGGTTGGGGTGTTTAAAAAGCAGCCCTCAGAGAGCTGCAAGAGTGATCACAGCCGTGACTTGCGCTCCAGTAAAAAGATCTGCACATGACTACACTCTGTGTTGCTTTGTTGTGAGTGTTAAGGCCTTTTTTAACCACCAACTGAGAAATTAGTAATGGCATTCACAGAGTTTACATGTTTGAAGAGTTAAGTTATCTATAGGAAATTTATATCCATGTTGCCAAGAACATTAGTTACCTTTGGACTATTCATTTCTGTGTGATTTTCCTGTAGAAAGATGTAATTTATCACCAGCTCTGCGAGGACTCGTCTTACCAAGTAGGCTTTTTTTCTGTCCTTTTTTTCTCTTAGTTTGTGCAGTAAAGCCACAGTCTGATGTCATTACCAGGAAATGGAGATATTTTGGGGCTCCGCTCTCTTTTATTTGGATTTTGTCCTCATCCCTTGTTCTGGGGAAATGCTGACAAATGTAATTCTTGGTGCCAAAATTTCAGAGTAAAACCCTGTCATTGTTAAAGGCCAACAAAAGGGTGGTTCATTTAGACTCACTTTATTATGATTTCTCCTTTGTGTCAACAAATAGTAACACTGGCTTGAAAAATTGCTTCATAAGGAAGACAACACCAAACCCTGGCTCTGTGTGAGAGTGAGAGAGAGAAAGAGAGAGAGGGGGCAGTGTGTGTGTGTGTGTGTGTATTTAGAGTCTATTATTACATTGGAAATCCCTCGGTGGTAATTTATTAAGTATGTATGACAAATTGATATCTATCACAGTTTATTAAAAATATTCCCAAGACTTTTTGCTACAGTTCATTACCAAGTTCACAAAAACTAAAATGATTTCTGTATGGCATCCTACTTAAGTGCCTAAACCCCAGCTGCAGGGGGGCACCACTTGTAAAATTATGAACTGTATTAACAGGATTAAATGGGTGCAGTGAGGCAAAGGTCACTGACATGAGGCTACAGCTCCTGTCATTTGAGCATGAATTTTGCATGTGCTTATAAGCATGTGGATGTGTTAAAATTTAATTAGATGGCCCACATTGATGCGCTGCTCTTATTTAAGGTGTCTTTATATTACAAGAAGGAGTGCATTAAAGCACACGCATCTATAAAAATGTCAAGCATAACACGGCCGCAACTAACCATTATTATTATTTTTAATCTGCCCATCATTTTCTTCCTTAATTGATTATTGAATTGGTGGATAAAGTAGTGGATGTGCTATTGGCAAACAGCAATTCTCATGCTGGGGGGCTGTAAGCCCAACACAACCCTGACTAACCTGTAAAAACAGATGCAATTTCAAGAGGTAACAAAGTCACAGTTCAGGTGAGCATGTTCTATATAACTTCCCTAAACATGTATTAATATACCACCCATCCCTCCTCCTCACATATTCACTCAGAAATAGACCTGTCATCCAGCCACCATACCCTTATCGTCTAACTGCTAACAAGCCTATTTGCCTGTGACTGACGTTGATGTGATCCCTAAAGCTCCGGGCTTGGCACCAGATCGCTCCTAAGCCAAATTAAGCCTCTGTCATGCCCACCCCCACCTCCAGCCTAGTGCTACCCCTGCCATGGGAACCCTAAATCTTTAATGACGATGGAGAGCTCTGCGCGCTCCCACGACACAAAAGCGATGACATCTGTGTCTGTGAGTGCTGCACTCCAGAGCAACTCCATTTGTTCTATCTGCGCTTGTTGAAAAGAAATCAAATATAAAAGTTGAGGGAGGGTGGAGGAAACTAAAAGAGGAATGAGGAGGTGGGGCTAAGGAGGTTAAAACAAAGATCCTCTCTTTCAAAGAAGGTTTATTCCCCTGCCCAGTGGTCCTTAATTGTTCAAAGAAGGTGCTAAGAGAGTCCCAGCTCCCTTTCTTGCTCTGGTGCCCTGGCTACAGCCCACCTGCTCACAACTACATCCAAGTCAACAGGGATGTTGAGTGAAAAACATTTCCCCCCACTACTAAACTTAACTCCTCAGTGACTGAAAGTGCCACTGAAAATGATTCATCTATGGACCTTTTGACATTTGTCCATCACAATTCCCTAATACAGCTGAACCTAGGGGAAATTATTTCTTATGAAATACTTTAAAATGTCATAAACTGTTGCAACATAGCAAACCACAAGGAGAAGGAACATTTGTTTAGTTATACTGCCTCAAAGACCTGAAACAAACCGACAGATGATACATTAAAAGTTTCTCTACTTTGACTCAAGCACATCTTGCAGTTGAAACATGCTGTCCCCTTCTTTCTCTCTTCGTTGCTTTCCTTTCATCTAGAGCTGCAACTAACAATATTTTAATATTGATTCAACTGTATTATTTTATAATTATATTCAGGATTAATTGTAAATCTATCGTTCAATTTTCATTCGTATAGGCCTATTCAAGATAAAAGTAGCAAATCCTCACATGTGAGAAGCTGCAAATAGAGAATGGTTGTTTTTTTGCTTACAAAATGACAAACATCATATTAATTAACAACGGTTTTTTAGATTTTATTTTTTATTATTATTATTTTTTTTTTTTTACAAATAATCTATTGCCGATTAATTAATTAATAACCTAGATTATATGTTTCAGCACGACTTGAATATTTTATCATTTTTCTGTCATATGCTGATTTTCTGATTAATGTATTTTATTTGTAATGCAATAAGCTGTATAAATAAAATATAGGCTCTACCTAGCCAACAATACGGCCGTATCTAACTGAAGGTAAGCGTTTCAACCTACTAAATGATACCACAGACCATCAGCCGTGATGAACAGGCACCGCGTTAGTCACCTTTACTCCGGGTCCTTCGTGTGGATGAAAAAAGATGGCGGCGTCCATTCTGTGCAGGAGGACTGCAGTGTTATGTAGGACTTTGAAAGGGATTTCATCTTCAAAAACTGTACTTTCTGCGAACTGTCAAAGTGGGTTTCTACTGCAGACAGCGTGCTATAACCCAAAGCCTTTAAAGCTGAACCTCCGCGAGCCGTTTGTTCCAGACAAGGACAGCGAGAAGACGCCGGAGTGGCAGAAGACGGCCCGGTATGACAGGAAGGTGTTCGGGCGGTACGGCTCGGCGTCAGGCATCGATCCTGCCTCACTGTGGCCCAGCCATGAGGAGCTGGACAAGATCATCGCAGAGGAGAACGAGTGGCACCCTCCGTTAGAGGTGATGCTGAGGAACATCGCGGCAAAGGAGAAGCAGGAAGCCGAAAAACGGTTGGCAAAGTAAGTAATGCTACCGTAGCTAATGTCAATGCATCAATTATCGGACAGGTAGTTAACGAGTTTTCTGTTAACACGAACACTGTATGTTTTACCAGTACCTAATGGTAATTACGTACATAATTACCACTGTGTAATGGTAAATATAAGAGGCACAAACTGGGGCCAAGACACTAACACACAGGAGAACATAACCAGCAACAAATACAGGTTAGATAATTTATCTGTGTAACCATGTTAACACACTACAGAGAAAAGTAGCAAATCCTTTAAAATGAGAAGCAAAGAATAATTTAAACAATTATCTGATAAGCTAAGTAGTTTGCAGTTATTTTTCTGTCCATCGACTACTTCTTTTAGTGCTGTATGTGCATATTCTGTGAATGGGACAGTTGTTGGGACTACGAGTGCAAATTGTCAAATTATCCCTGCCACATTTAACTGATGTTAACAGCAATGATCACTAACGTGCACCGTTCCATATAAATAAAGAGTGATTATGTATAACTGAATGTGTGCCTAGAGGTGTGTGTGTGTGTGTGTATATGTATGTGTATATGTGTGTGTGTGTGTGTGTGTATATATATATATATAATATATATATATATATATATATATATATATATATATATATATATATATAATATATATATATATATATATATATAATCTGATGTTTTTTATTGTATTTTCTTTATGGACTGGGAGACTAGTTTTAAGCTAAAGAGATCCAGATAAACAAACAAGAGCAGAACAAGAATCAGGGGATTATCAACGTATTACAATTCATCCTGTGAAGATCAACCAAATTCCACACCAAATCTAATAGTTATTGAGACATAATGTGAACATTAACATCTGTTGTACTAATCTTTTCTATGTCCATCACAGAGAGAAACTCATAGCAGCGAACATGGCCAAAATGCCCAAGATGGTTGCGGATTGGCGCAGAGAAAAGCGTGAAACCAAGCACAAGCTAAAGGAGGAGAAAGCTCGCCGTGCAAAGTTGCTGGCTGAGGCCAGAGAGCGTTTTGGCTACGCAGTGGACCCCCGCAGCCCCAAGTTCTTGGAAATGGTTGCTGAAATAGAAAAGGAAGAGAAGAAGAAGAAGAAACTAATGAAACGCAGACTGAAAGATGAGCAGGTGGCACCCGCTGTCACACCTCCTGCTGCCTCCTCATAGTCATTTCAGACAAATAAGTATTTAGAAGAATGGAAGGGGTGCTGCATAACAAAAACTCACCTGAAAAACAGACTTTCCGTGTTTTGTGTTACCTGATGGCATATGTAATGACTTGGAATAAAGAACCCTTACATGTTTTTATTTTTTTTCTTCTGTAAAAAAAAAACAATTAAAAAAATCCAGGGTTGTTTTGCTCATTTCTCAAGCTTATGTTAATTTTCATGACCTCTGTATGTATTTAGCAGTCACTGAAATTAATTAATCTGTTCAGAACGCATTTTGTAAAGTATTTTAAAATATATATACAGTGTGAACTCTTTGGAATTACCTGGATTTCTGTTTAAATTGGTCATCAAATGTGATCTGATCTTCATCCAAGTCACAACAATAGAGAAACAGTCAGCTTAAACTAACACCACAGAAACAATTATATGTTTTCATTGAACACGAGTAAACATTCACAGTGCTGGGTGGAAAAACTGTGTGAACCCCGAGGCTACTGACTTCTCCAAAAGCTAATTGGAGTCAGGAGTCAGCCAAACTGGAGTCCAATCAATGAGACAAGATTGGAGGTGTTTGTTAAAGCTGCCTGCCCTATAAAAAAAAAAAACGAACACCAGTTTTAATTTAGCTATTCTGATGAAGCATTACCTGATGTGAACCATGCCTTGAACAAAAGAGCTCTCAGCATACCTGAGATAGATGCCAAGTTCCAGACGGGTTGGAACTGGGAAATTTCCAAGTTGAAATATCAGACTTCTAACCTCAATGCGTTTCAGTTGCATGGTGGTACGTGATGCTAAATGTAAACAAACATGGCTGACCGTGATAAACTTATGTTTCTTTGGCAAGTTTATGCACAGTTAAACCCTCAGCAGTGCAGTTGGTGTTAATTAAAATGGCCACTTTATTAAAAACAAGTGATAAAACTACATTAGGCCTACTCGTTAACTGTGTAGCCTATCCTTGCTACATCACTTGGTAATCCTCAATCGTTGTAGGCTATATTTCCAAATGTTATCACATTTCTGGGCATCTGCCATTTTCCTGAATAACTTTTGGGTAGAGAAGATGATTTTCAGAGATCGTTCACTGTAACCAGCTACCTAATAACATTGACAAAATATTTCTACATCAATTTACATGCAGAACAAGTTTTACTATTTGATACTAGTATGTAGTCTTTTAATTTAATTTATAGGCAAAAAAGGAGACTCAATACATAAAACGCTAAACAGGAATGGAGGACACCACGGAGGAAGCCACTGCTGTCCAAAACAAAACATTGCTGCAGTTTGCAAAATAGCACCTGGATGATTCACAGTATTACTGACAAAATATTCTGTGCACAGATGAAACCGAAGTGGTCATCAAAACCTCATCCAAACTGTGAAGTATAGTGGAGGGGGAATCATGGTTTGGGGCTGCCTCAGGGCCTGGAGGGGTTGCCATCAACGGGAAAATGAAATCCAAAATTTATCGACATCCCAAGAATAATGCTGAAGCGAAACAGTTTTGTAAAGAGGAATGATCTAAAATTCCTCCTGACTGTTGATCAGGTCTGATCTGCAACTACAGGAAACATTTGGTTGAGGTTATTACTGCCAAAGGAGTGTCAACCACTTATTAAATCCAAGGGTTCACATTTTTGTCAACCTACACTGTGAATGTTTACACGTGAGCATAAACATGAAAACATTTAATTGCTTGTGTGGTATTGGCTTAAGCAGGCTGTGTTTGTCTATTGTTGTGACTTAGATGAAAATCAGATCACATTTTATGTCCAATTTATGCAGAAATACAGGTAATTCCAAAGGGTTCCCATACTTTTTGTGTGGCTGTATATATTATATATTACAAGACAAAACAGACATTCATACGTAAAATTTATTTAAGCAGAAATAATTAATGCATACAAGTTTGTGGTAAGTGAACGCACTGATCCAGATCTGTCTAAACACTGTTGTTTCACCGCTTCAGCCGTGGCATGCCGTCCTCGAATGCACCTACCATCCAACCATACAGAGTGGGAAAATTTAGTGATCCGCAATGCATGACTCGGTGCACAAAATACTGGCTGCTGACTGTAGGTCACACATTTCTCAAGGCCAGATAACTAACTAGGTATGAAATGTGAAATATGAAATACCATTAACACCTTAAAACGCCATTCCAACACAGCACAGTTTAAGGTACTTAAGATTATGTTACTATCGTGGAGTTCCTTCAACAAAGTAAAATCAAGTAAATACTATACAATTCATTAAGTCACAACATTTCTTACATTGGACATTCATAGTGGCTTACAATCAATTGTTGATTAAAATATAGTGTTTTTTAATTTTCAATGTAAACAATAAAAACGTTGTTCATAACATAAAGTGTCTACTGTATATACGCTGTCCCTCAGCTCAAAATGTCAAACTCCACTTGACTGATTTATGTTCTCGGAAGCCAATCTGGAAAGGACGGGCTTATACCAGGTTATACCTTTGTCCAATGATATGTTAATGCATAATGTGACACCAAAATGCCTGAAAAGGTAAACCCAAACACAGTGATAAAATACCCAGTATTCATTTGTTGAAATATAGATATAGGTTAGAAACTGGGCACAAAGCTGAAACAGCCATAACTGTGAGGGAAACAGAGAGTCCAGTGTGAGGAGAGTTTGTAATCCTGAAGCTTCCTACAGATGAGTGTCCTCCTCAGCACCAGGGTCAGCTTTAAGTTTGGCCAGAGCTGCGTGTACCCTGAACTGTGTACGAGACTCCATCGAGTAGTCTTTGTAGTTCTGTCTGCAAGTCAAAACAGAAGAGAAGGTTAAAGCATTACAGAAAAGAGGCACCACATCCTCATCAAGATGAGGTAGATTTAGGTGTTATATTGAATATTATATGCTGACTGCCATGATGGAGGCCTCTCAACACCACCTACATGTAAACTATCGAGAACACCTACAATGAAATTTTATTAGCTTTGCACCTTTTAGGCTGCTATTCTTTTTTTTTTTTTGTTCATTCATTTTGTTTTCTGTGAACTAAGTCTCGACTGAATGTTGCAATCTGCACAGAAAGTTGCCATATATTCAATGGGAGCAGAGGGTTGATATTCAATATGTGCAGTAACTACAGTGTTTGTCATAGGCACCTTCAATATAAACATGATCATTCCCAGTGAGTGGATAAAACCTGTGTTTAAGACCTAATGGACAGAGAGCGACCTCTAGTGGTCCTGTAGTGGCAATACAATGAGCAACCAAAGACAGATTGTGTCCTGTCCTAACAGTCGGGTAAAAAAAAAAAAAATAAAGACGTTGGTGGAATAATTCCATTTGCAATAAATAAATTTAATAAGCAGCAATATAGTAATAAATTATAAATGTATTACATACATACATACATACATATTGACAGACTAATGTGTCAATGCACAACTTCAGTGCATATTTATGTCAATGGTTCAATGTTTTGGGAAACACACATAATGTTATTTGTAGCTGAGGGTTACATGATGAAGTGTGTTAATATGAAGCTGCAGCCAGCAGCCAGTTAGCTTAACTTAGCATAAGGACTGGACACATAGCTTTGGACAAAGCTAGCTATTTCCCTAACAAAATTTAACTACTAGCACCTCAATATCTCACTATTTAGCATGTTATATTTTGATTGTAATGCGTACAAAAACTAAGGCTATTGCACCAAATTATTTCTTGGCTGTGGTTGCCTGATTTTGTCACATTTGGACAGAGCCAATCTAGCAATTTACCAGTTTCCTGTCTTTAAGCTAAGCAAATACACACCTGCCCTACTTTTACTGTATGAGAGCGGTATCAAACTTTTAATGCAAGAAAAGCAAATCAGTGTTTAAGTAAAGTAGTATTTGTTACAAGGCTGTTATAATGATTACATTACACAGGGGCTACTTACCGTAAAACTAAAGTACATTTAATTTCAATATAACTGAGTAGGCCTACTCTTACTTATTATTCACTGCCACTTTATAATAAATGACTGATGCTGATTGGCAACTGAGAAATAGGCTTACATCTCTCATTAAAAAGTCAAAATCAGAGTATTTCCTTTGTGAAACCACAAAAAATCCAAGCAAGTTCTGGAAAATCATTAAAGCCTCCTTTGGAAACATTAGTTGTAGTGAACTACCCCCTCATGTTATGATTGATTCCGGCAAGGTGACTAATAAACCAACAATGTTAGCTTGCTTTAATGAGCACTTTATTTCTTCAGGATCCTTATTTGAATCCTCATGCCTTGCTTCTTCTGGTCCCAGTGCGCAGGAGCACCCCTCTGACCCATGCTTACCTCCTGACAAACTATTTTATAATTCTCCTCTATCAGTTTCGAAAATTTAATAAAGCTCTTCAGGAATTAGACAAAAAAAAAAGTCTACAAAGCCTGATAAACTTGACCCCTTCTTTCTAAAGTTAGCAGCTGACTTCATTGCAAAGACTCTATCTTATATCTTTAATTGAAAATTTATTGAAAATGATATCCCTAAAGTATGGAAGTCAGCCCATGTTACACCCCTACTAAAAGGGGGCAATCCCTCTATTTTTAAACAACTATAGGCCTATTTCCAAGCTGTGTGTTTTAGCCAACCTCTTTGAATGTTTGGTTGGTGAGCAGCTAAAGGAATTCAAATGATATCTTATCCCCCTTTCAATGTGGTTTTAGGAAATACAGCACCATATCTGCAGCATTGAAAGTGATAAAAGATATTGTTGGGGCACTGGATAACAAGAAAATATGCGCTGCACTGTTCATAGATCTTTCAAAAGCTTTTGATACAGTTGATCACCGCATTCTGGTGACCTGTCTAAGCATTCAGTAGATTGGTTTGCAAATTATCTGTCAGGTAGAACCCAAACTGTTCAGAGGGCTGGCTCTTTTTCTTCCTTTTGGCCCATTTCCAATCTTTGTGATAATCTATCGAATGCTATGTATCATTTTTATGCTGATGACACTGTTATTTACTGTACTGCATCATCTACTGCACCAGCCCTTGATTTTTTGCAGTCTGCTTTCAATATTGTTCAGAGCCCTTTAAAACAGCTGAAGTTGGTCTTAAATGCAGAAAGGTCCAAAGTAATGGTATTCACAAACTCAAGACAACTTCCAGTTACTACTTCAAGTATCTCAACTTTTGAAGGAAATGAAATTGAGTTAGTTAACAGTTATAAATATTTTAGGTATAATCATTGATTGTAAACTGTGTTTCAGAACTCATATTAGCAACCTGGTTTCTAAGCTCATCATAAAGCCTGGCTTTCTCTACAGATCAAAATCATGCTTATCCATTTGCGCTAGAAAAATACCTGGTGACGGCCACTTTTCATCTCAAATTAGATTATGGTGATCTGATATATATATGAATGCTTCCGCCCAATGCCTACAGAAATTGGATGTTGTGTAGCATTGTGCATTGCGTTTTTTCACTGGTTGTAATTATAGGATACATCATTGTACCCTTTACTATAAAGCTAAATGGCTCTCTCTTTATGCAAGAAGGTACACTCATTAGCTGTGTTTCATCTATAAGGCACTTCTTGGACTAGCTCCTACCTATTTGAGTATCTTTTTAACAAGTACTCAAGGCCATTATGGATTACGTTCAAAGGACGTCCTACACTTGTTGGTCCCCCGTGTCCGAACAGAATTAGGTATAAAAAGCCCTCATGTTTGCTGCACCTTCTGCTTGGAACCTTCTTCAGAACTCGTTGAAATTGACTGCCTTTATTCCTTATAGACATTTTGTTTCAACTCTGAAGGATATGGAGCAGGTGAACATTGGTCAGTGTTGCTGTTTATAAAGTTGTAGTCTGCCTTATTCAACACAGGGGCTTGTGTTATATATGTATGTGTACTTGATGTCTTTTACATGTTCTTTTTGATTTTAATCTCAATGACACTCACCTGGTTAAATAAAACAAAAATTTTAAATTAAAAAATGTATGTTCTCATGGTCTGTGATGGAAGCAGTACTCAGATCCTTTACTTAAGTAATACTGCAATGTAAAAATACTCTGCTCATAGTCTGCTCATGGTGGAAGGGCCCATTGTCTACTCAAAGAACACACAAGAGAAAGCAAAATTTGCTGCCATGTGAGGTATAGTATGTGGTCTAGAGTGCAGTTGGAAGGCAGCTGAATTTTGCTAATGCCCCCAAATTGTCAGCAAATGTGTAACGCATTAATTATTTTTAGCGTTTTATATTACAAACTATAAATGTATATCCCTCACAATAATGAATGCAGACAATCCATGCACCCAAATGGAGCATGTGCAAGCCATGCAGGCTGCTGGTTAACAGTACTGACACCTTTTCAACTCTAAAGCACTGCATTTCTGTATTAAAGACACACATTCTATGGCTACTAGAATGAAAAAGACATATCCTGAGGCAAGATTTGATTGTCTCGTGTGCATCAGTGACTATAAAAAGGAGTAACTTACTTGGCCTTGTGCAGTAGTTTAATAGCCTCATCCCTTCTGCCTTGGTCTATGTAGAGCAGACTGAGCTCAACCAGAGAGTTGGGCACCAGGTAATGGTCAAACCTGATCTTCTTTTCACTGAGCACACACAGAAAGAATGAGAACTGTCCCATACAGGTACATTTTACAGATAGGTTTGCTTAGTTTTTCCAAGAGGGCAGGTGACAAATGGTTCTCACAAGAACTAGCTTGAAAGCCTCCTTAGTCATAAGCAGTCAATATCTGTGTGATTTCAACAAGCAGTAATGTCATTCTTGATTGCAAAGTAAACATTCACTTGACTTGATGTTGTTATGAGTATAATTGCTAAGCAAATATTACATTGTCAATACACCCACTTAAGAGCAGCCCTTAAATGAGAGGCATGAGGAATAGCTTGATTTAAGATTTGGACAAAAGCTAAGCATTAAAGCGTCTTTGACACACACACACACACACACACACACACACCTCTCTGTGCACAACAGGTGAATGGTTTTCTAGAAAATGTCTTGCAGAGTTGCATGCAGAGTGAACAGGGAATAATCATCACACACTTGAAATTAATCCACTGGAGCTCACCTGGAAAACACTTTGTTGAAGCATTCCTCAGCAGCTTGGAGGAGACCCTGGTTCTTCAAACAGAGACCCTTCAGCATGTGGATCAGACAGCGGTCATCCACTGAATAGTCATTTTCTGTAGAGGAAGGAGCAGACATCACCAGCACAGACGTTACACAGTCATGTGCGAAGTGATCTCATTTTGTCTACAGTTAAATGTTAGGTGGTAGGGGTTTTGTTCTGGCACAATGTTTGGAATACGTTGTGTTACCAGGAGATTCTAGCAGGGTGCGCTCTGCATCCACCAAAGTCTGCATCATGCCTTCAGTCAGTTCTGGTCGTTTGCTGATCATACTGAAACCGTTCCACATGTACATCATCTCCTATAATGAAACGATGAATACTGTTGGAAGGCTCTGAGAGTCAAGCATAGAGCTTATTGTGTGTGTGTGTGTGTGTGTGTGTGTGTGTGTGTGTGTGTGTGTGTGTGTGTGTGTGTGTGTGTGTGTGTGTGTGTGTGTGTGTGTGTGTGTGTGTGTGTGTGTGTCTCTTTACCAGCACTGGCACTGGTAACCGGGTTGGGCAGGGAGCCTTGTAGCGTCTGGCTTTACGGATAGCAAACTTCTCAGTCGGAGGAGACTTCCCTGCTATCTTCTGCTTGAAGGTGGGTACTTTTCTAAAGACACAGGGAAATAATAAAGACACATTTGAAAAGAACCCATGTAGAGTCGAGTGAAACTT
>NC_060151.1:6692792-6713689 GCF_021292245.1 Micropterus dolomieu
TCTTGGACTAGCTCCTACCTATTTGAGTATCTTTTTAACAAGTACTCAAGGCCATTATGGATTACGTTCAAAGGACGTCCTACACTTGTTGGTCCCCCGTGTCCGAACAGAATTAGGTATAAAAAGCCCTCATGTTTGCTGCACCTTCTGCTTGGAACCTTCTTCAGAACTCGTTGAAATTGACTGCCTTTATTCCTTATAGACATTTTGTTTCAACTCTGAAGGATATGGAGCAGGTGAACATTGGTCAGTGTTGCTGTTTATAAAGTTGTAGTCTGCCTTATTCAACACAGGGGCTTGTGTTATATATGTATGTGTACTTGATGTCTTTTACATGTTCTTTTTGATTTTAATCTCAATGACACTCACCTGGTTAAATAAAACAAAAATTTTAAATTAAAAAATGTATGTTCTCATGGTCTGTGATGGAAGCAGTACTCAGATCCTTTACTTAAGTAATACTGCAATGTAAAAATACTCTGCTCATAGTCTGCTCATGGTGGAAGGGCCCATTGTCTACTCAAAGAACACACAAGAGAAAGCAAAATTTGCTGCCATGTGAGGTATAGTATGTGGTCTAGAGTGCAGTTGGAAGGCAGCTGAATTTTGCTAATGCCCCCAAATTGTCAGCAAATGTGTAACGCATTAATTATTTTTAGCGTTTTATATTACAAACTATAAATGTATATCCCTCACAATAATGAATGCAGACAATCCATGCACCCAAATGGAGCATGTGCAAGCCATGCAGGCTGCTGGTTAACAGTACTGACACCTTTTCAACTCTAAAGCACTGCATTTCTGTATTAAAGACACACATTCTATGGCTACTAGAATGAAAAAGACATATCCTGAGGCAAGATTTGATTGTCTCGTGTGCATCAGTGACTATAAAAAGGAGTAACTTACTTGGCCTTGTGCAGTAGTTTAATAGCCTCATCCCTTCTGCCTTGGTCTATGTAGAGCAGACTGAGCTCAACCAGAGAGTTGGGCACCAGGTAATGGTCAAACCTGATCTTCTTTTCACTGAGCACACACAGAAAGAATGAGAACTGTCCCATACAGGTACATTTTACAGATAGGTTTGCTTAGTTTTTCCAAGAGGGCAGGTGACAAATGGTTCTCACAAGAACTAGCTTGAAAGCCTCCTTAGTCATAAGCAGTCAATATCTGTGTGATTTCAACAAGCAGTAATGTCATTCTTGATTGCAAAGTAAACATTCACTTGACTTGATGTTGTTATGAGTATAATTGCTAAGCAAATATTACATTGTCAATACACCCACTTAAGAGCAGCCCTTAAATGAGAGGCATGAGGAATAGCTTGATTTAAGATTTGGACAAAAGCTAAGCATTAAAGCGTCTTTGACACACACACACACACACACACACACACACCTCTCTGTTCACAACAGGTGAATGGTTTTCTAGAAAATGTCTTGCAGAGTTGCATGCAGAGTGAACAGGGAATAATCATCACACACTTGAAATTAATCCACTGGAGCTCACCTGGAAAACACTTTGTTGAAGCATTCCTCAGCAGCTTGGAGGAGACCCTGGTTCTTCAAACAGAGACCCTTCAGCATGTGGATCAGACAGCGGTCATCCACTGAATAGTCATTTTCTGTAGAGGAAGGAGCAGACATCACCAGCACAGACGTTACACAGTCATGTGCGAAGTGATCTCATTTTGTCTACAGTTAAATGTTAGGTGGTAGGGGTTTTGTTCTGGCACAATGTTTGGAATACGTTGTGTTACCAGGAGATTCTAGCAGGGTGCGCTCTGCATCCACCAAAGTCTGCATCATGCCTTCAGTCAGTTCTGGTCGTTTGCTGATCATACTGAAACCGTTCCACATGTACATCATCTCCTATAATGAAACGATGAATACTGTTGGAAGGCTCTGAGAGTCAAGCATAGAGCTTATTGTGTGTGTGTGTGTGTGTGTGTGTGTGTGTGTGTGTGTGTGTGTGTGTGTCTCTCTTTACCAGCACTGGCACTGGTAACCGGGTTGGGCAGGGAGCCTTGTAGCGTCTGGCTTTACGGATAGCAAACTTCTCAGTCGGAGGAGACTTCCCTGCTATCTTCTGCTTGAAGGTGGGTACTTTTCTAAAGACACAGGGAAATAATAAAGACACATTTGAAAAGAACCCATGTAGAGTCGAGTGAAACTTCTGATATACGAAGAAGTCCTTTGGATGAGGGACGAAACGTCTTCCAGTATCTTCAACCAAGTCCAGTTGCCCTTGACCTTAACCTTCGTTGGATAACTATGACCTGGATGATAGACATCTTCTGATATACGCTTTTAAACATCAGTTTATTTATTTTTGGCCACTTGGGGGCAGTGTAACAAACTGTAAACCCAAAACTGACATATTACCACCATGTTAAGCTAATAGTCGCGTATTTACACATCCAGCAGACACAGAGCATTAATTTCGCGTCTTGTCTCTGTCCACCTGAAGAATTTACTCTCTTGTAGCTGTTTCAGTCTTAACAAAGTCCTGAAGGAAATATCTGTCTCTTTACCTGCTAAATGCTACACGATGTTGACCAACTATTCTCACTTTGCCTATGCAGTTCAGTGATTGGTAAAAACTTTGTATGCTATCTGCCAGTTTTTTTCTTTGCTGAAAACAGCTACCTCCTGCTGCTGAAAACAAGATTGATGAGAGAGGTGAGAGAGAACAAGAACGGTAAAGTTTTGAGCTGTAAAACAACTCTTAAGCTGTAAAGAGTTGGGCAATAATTCTCTGTGCATTTGTCATCCTTAATCTCTAATTTCACAATGTCATTTGAGCCGTTGTTCAAAACACTGATAAATGCAGCTTTAACAATGTATTCGTGTACTTACGAAGACTACACTGCAAATTATGCATTCCTTCAGAGCTGGTTGTGTGTGTTCTAGAAATTAACACTGCACGTCCGCAATATGAAGTTAAACCCAAGGCAGTGTTTCAAGGTCTGAAGAAACCACAACAACACAAAGTTTAGAAGAGACACAAACCTGCAATGGTACCACTGCAGATTTTTCACAACATAAACACCCACTTCACTCAAAAATGATTTTTGCTTATTGTTCCTTCACTTGGATGTTTGACCTTTACTGTATCAAATGATGTATGTGCAGAGTTTACAACTACTGAAGACAATGGAAAGAAAAAGTTTCTTTGCTCTCACATCAAATCAGAGTTTAAGATGTGGACAATCTAGCAGGATTTTTACATCACAATTAGTTTGGAAGCCGATCGTGGTCCAATATGCCATGAGATTTAAGAATTTTTTAATGAGGTAATTATTCAAAGCACTTTGTACATGTTTTGAGATGTACATTTAACAATTTAGTAACATCCTCCAGTGTTGTTCTGTTGTGCAAAACTAAAGGCTCCCCCAGAAGACATTTCAGCATTGGCCATCGATGATTCAGCCCTGATCTGCCCCATAGCAGATACTTTTTAATCCCCAGGTTCACACAAAGTACTCTGACAACAATGTGAACAATGCCACTTGCCTCCACATAGGTTAAATGCAAGTACATCATGAGCCTTATGATGCTTTCAGACCAAAAGCGAAGCGAGCGTTCGGGCGGTGAGTTTACATACAAAGTCAATGCAAAGACGCATAGAGCCGCGATTTCCTGTCGGGCGGCGCGAAGCGATGCGAAGGGGTAAGGCCGGCGATGCGAAGGAATTCGCGTGAGTTGAATATTTTCAAGAGCGGGGGATTGAAAATCTGCTGGACGGCTGAGAGCTGCTAAACGTGGGGCAGAGGAGCAGGGAGAGCAGCGCTGCAACAATTGGACAAATAAACCCCCGTAGTCGGTCGGATTCTGCTCTGACAACTACGCCGTTTACTCGCGGGAGGAGCTCAGAGTTAACTGCTTTTATTAAATTAGCTTTTTACTTTAGTTTTTGGGATTTCAACGTTGATTTATCTTCACTGGAGCTTCTCAGCAGCTAGCTTCCGTGCACATCCGGTTCCAGTATTGTTGTTAGCGTCGTTAGCTCTGTCGGACTACGACTTCATGTTTATATAAAAACCGGACAAAACTGGACATTGCTGGGAGAAAGCGAAGAGGTTGAACTACCTGGTGAGTTCAGAAAACATGTGTCTGTAACTTTATTCCAGCTATCATTGTACTTTACTGTGACCAAGTTAGCATAGCATAGCCCTGATCGATCCAAACTCCATTCAGAAAACAAACATTTAGAAGTTGTTGTCCTGCCGTCTTGCTGTCAGACCTGACAAAGCATGAATTCATATGTCAATTCAAATCTGCATCATGTTGTAGTTATTTTGGCATCAGTTTAATCCGTTTATTGCTATTTAATCACAGCGTTCATACAGTTGTGGTAAAGGCGAATTGTGTTTATTCGTGTTATTGCGTTAAAATCGCCTTCTCGCGTTGTGTGTCAACACTTGCAGCAAATGTACTCACGCGAGTAAAGAAAATTTGCAGTTGGTCTGAATGCAGCATTAGGACAACAGCAGCTTGTTTCTGAGATAAAACATGGAACAATTACAGTGTTGTGCATTTACCTAAAGAGCTCTACCTCATCCTCCCCAAAAGGCCTGGCCTCGTCTTTAGGCAGCATGCTGAGGTAAGCAGCTTTCATGTAAACGTACATGGCCTAACAGAGAGACACAAAGACAAGGTTCACTCATTTTATTTCGCAAGATGTTTGACTTGATCAATGCACACTTCTCTGGCCTGTCTTTTGATCTGTACCTTGGACCAGCAGCTCTCCTGGCTCAGTAGATCTGCATAGAAGTACGCCATCTTCCATGCTCGCTTATAGGTGAAGCACCACATCAGCTCCCAGTAGCACATGTGGTGAAACTGCTTCCAAGCTTGCTGGGCCTTGCAGCCATCTTCAAAGAGCGCCACCGCCTGGCAGCACAGTGACATTACATCACATAGCACATTAATAATAAAGAATATATAACAGTGACGCTGCATTTGAGGTATGTCGCGTGTTAAATATTAACATTAGGTGCTGGTCCTCTAACTAAACATTTCCTTAATATCACTGTGGTAACAGAAGTGAGTCATGCTTCACTCACTCCCATAAAAGGTATGCAATCACTTACAATTTTGTAAGTTTGAGAGATGAAAATGCTCTATTAAAACATTACATATAAAGGAAATAAAACACTAGTCATCATTTGTTTAAGCCTGACACATTTTATGAAACGCACCTCATCAATGTTCCCCTTGATCTCTTCAGTCCTGCCTGCAAAGAAGAGGAATATTGCTCCCTGTAAGGAAGGCGGAAAAAATACAATTCATAAAGTTAGATTTCAGCCTCAGGACTGCAATGTGTGTGTTATAATTCCCATCTAGCTGAAAGCAGAACTACTGTATAGCAATTACTCTTGGCAGTGTTTAACCAAGACATTTCTATTTTGGTTTGGTACACATTGTGTCAGAGCTTTGAGTTTGTTCTCTGGGATGGGCAGCCGTGTAGGTAAAAGGTGGAGTGGAGACACGGATTGTGAATCTACAAGAATGTGAGTCAGATGGAGTGGTAGGACGTATAGTCCAAAGGTGTGTGAGTGCATGTAAAATGAAGGAAAGATAGTGTATGGATTCAGGATGCAGAAGGGACCGCGTGAGTGGAAGGTGGAGTGAGCATCAGATATGAAAATCATCAGGGTGTGTGACTGGACGATAGAAAGAAAAAAGAAACAATGTGAATGGGAGGAGGGATTCATTAGAAAGAGATAACATGAATTTAGAAGCAATGGCGGAGTAAAAACTGATTAAAGGAACAATGACGCAAATAAGTTTAGGTGTTAGAAGAAAAAGAGAACCCAAGTTTGAATGAGGAACTGGCAAGAGACATGGAGGTATCTACTCATTTTCAAGAACTAAAAACATCAACTAAAAGAACAACAGTAACACATTACAAACTACAGTCTGAATCTATTGGCAATAAAAGGATAATTTTGGTTTACTTTGGACTTTTGTTTGCAGACTTACATGGATCTTATTTTTCTAGTTTTGGCCATCATTTCAATTATTAATAACTTTTTACTCACTTCGACAGACAGGGCAAGAAAACGAGCGAACAACCTGGTGCAAAACACACCCGGTGTTTGATGTTATAAAACACCTCATTGCACAAGGAAACTGTGTGAGCATAAAAATAAGTACATAAGGTCATATTTGTACCAGGAAGGTGCCCCACCTGATCCTTATTTGGTTCTAGAAGCTAGTTGGTGAACTACTGTAACTGGCGAGCCAACCGCTAACACAGACACCAGCAGGGAACAAGCTAACACGAGTCAGTCACTAAACCTACCTGAGCTTGTTTCACTTTTCCCAATATATCCCTGGGGTGCTAACTCGCCCTGGCATTTTTTTCTTGGGATTATACATCATCTCATTCAATAGTTATTGACAAAACAAAACCCACCACAGTAATAGAGAATAAGTTCACACAGTTTATCCAAAATACATAAATATCCCATCAACGTCTGTCTCGTAACGGTCTGCAAACCATTCCTCTTTTGTGGAGCAGAAGCCTATATACTCCGACAGAGGTTAAATTAAACTGGCTGACACACAGCTATTAAACTACAATAGCTTCCTCCATTTTGGACTTTCCAGCTCTCTGTTTCGCCAAAAGGTCAGCAGCGCTACAATAGCTTGCTATTGGTCAACAGCGCAAACTGGAGTGTGAAAGTTCACCAAAGTTTCCTTTTAAATGCTGGTTGCAAGATTTGCCAGCTGCTGTATATATAATTTGAATTAAAAAAAACAATAGTCAAACCAAAACCACTTTTGTGATGACTAGTTTCTCTGAAAAATCCATTTTCTTTTATAGATAACATTAGTCTATGAGGCCACATCTGGAGCTGAATAGCACACATATGGGTTAACATCTTCATTTCCAGACAGAAAGTCCCTAGTTTTCCCCAGAAAGTTATATATTCTGTACACAGATGATCCTTATAATCACTCACCCGTGGGTAGCGGAGCCGGAAAGGTTTCAGCAGCCTTTCAGCTTCATCCACCTCTCCCTCACCTGTGCCTGAGAGGACAGAACAGATATATGATACGATTAATCATCCAGAAATCCTCCTAGGAGTGAATCATGCGAGGAATTCAGTGACAGGTTTTGACACAATGAGAATCATCTGAATCTACCTAGTACTAGCACTACCTAGTATGAATGTGAGAAAGGTGTAGTAACAGAGCAGTAGCAGAGCGCACAGCATGGAGCGCAGATTCATCCCTGTCGCACCATCTTGCAGCAGGGACAGACCATATTCCTAAAACAGGACCAGAAAAACATCAATGAGTGTGTCAGTTAATGAGTGAATGCATCGTGGAGGAAATTTATATACCACACCTTGTCTCCAGAGAAGCCTGCAAACTCCAACACTTTGAGTATCCGTGGAGGAAACAGAGAGAGTGTCTGTAAATAAAAAAGACCTAATCAACTGTACAGTACAAATACACGATTAGTCAACTGATGGTGTTTAAAGATTATTTTGTGACGTACCAGATTAAACGCCCCTATTCCAAACGATATTCCTCCCTCTAAGTGAACGTGGCTGGGTCCTTTGAGACAGTTTTGAGATTTTATGAAGGAATGCAGTTCTCTGGATGATGAAAAGGCAACTATGTCAATTGCTGAACAACACAGCTCAGCATAATAACCCAATACTGTATGGCGTAATGACATGCATCTATGCAAAAAAATTGTTTACTTATAGGGGCAATCCAGCAATTAAACGTTCCACAAAGTTAAGAAACTTGTGAGATACAGATTTTAAAAAAAGATTTATCAAAATTTGTGCAACAGAGATCGAGATATAATAGGTCATGCTCCGAAACCACTTGATACTACATTTCCCATAATGCAACACAATAGCATCTTTTTTTAGGGAGCCTCCCTGCCTCATACGCCACACTTCCTGTTTATAACAGGTCTTCTGTTATTAAATTCGGAGTCTCCAAATCCACACCGATATAACCCTGATGACATCACTACGACATCATCAGGTTGTTGTTTTTTTAGAATGTTTCCTCCAAAATGCTCAGTAGCACTTGTCATTGTCGTGGAAATTGTATCTTGCTGGTGAGGGATTAAGCAAATAATTGAGTAACAACCAACCGTTTATTAACAAAAAAGAGAATAAACAGAGAAGTACTAAAACACATATACAGCTGGTCCAGAGACCTGCTGCCTAGGGCAGCTTCGGGTGTCTGGCCCTGAGCAAAGGGATGCATAATCATTTACACAGTCTAGGTTTCTATGTTTTGGGGAACAGAGATCCTCTCCCAGCCTTGAATGAATATTCAAGGAGAGGAGAGGAACAACAAGAGGTGGAAAACACCAAAACTATCTCACAGCTCTGACCTAAACCCTAGTAAATGTGGACAGACTAACATAAGGAGTATAGGAGAGGAAAGGTTAAGGACAAAAACACAATACATATATATCTATAAGCCATAACAAAATTAGTAATAACAATAGTAATAATAATAATAATAATAATAGTAAAATAACATGCATAAAGAGTTTAAATGTAAGAGAACAAAATTTTCTGTCATAACAAGTAAACTGTAAAATGTGCTCCTTTCGTAATAACCATAAAAGTACTTGTTTCAACAACTGCGAGTAGATTAAATTGTCAGGTAGTACACACGTATTAATTTACTACTTTACATTTAACACCACTGACATGCACTAAATATACACCCTGTTTTTCCTTTCATTACTTACTTGTATATTAGGTAACTGTTTCGTACTTTGATCCCTCCTTTGATAAAACTCACCATGTTCTCATCCTGCAAAATAAATAAATACGGGGGAATGAGAAGCGTTTATTAAATCAATCAATGAATTGAGGTGCTTGGATTAGATAGTACGACTTAAGTGGAACTTAACACATATATTTCATGCCATATATTCACTAGACACTTACTAAATTATACAAGGTCTTGAAAATCGGGACAATGTGGAAACTGTGGTGTGCTGTTATGCAGGATATACACATATTTATCAGGATGTACAGCTAGTTCTGTGTTTCAAAAAGCAGATTAGCCTACTGCACCTGTAGGAAGGTGAGAGCAGCTCTTTGGAGTTGACACTCCGCATAACACACTTCAGCATGAAGCTGCACTGAAAAAACACACCCATACACACAGACATATAGTAAATAACATACAATGATCACAGTCAACAAGTAGTAGAGCAGAAAATCCAGCCAAATACAGTTGAGCTGCCAGACTTAATATTCCATTATGGTTTGGCTTCTGCCCGACTGTATCATTAGATTTAAGGCCATTATGGGCCTTTCCTTGTCTTCCTGAACATGCACACACATATATTTGCAAAAAAGAATTTCAATATTTTGGTTCAATACTTTAGTTTATGCCAAAATATCTGACAGATGAATGAACCATCTGCCTCAGCTGTCCGTTGAGTTTAGTGCTAATTGGCATGTTAGCATGTTAACTAAACTAAGATGGTGAACATTACACCTGCCTAACATCACTATGCTAGCATTGTCAGTGAGCATGTTAGCTTGCTGATGCATTTAGATTAGTAAGCTTAGTTTCTCTCTGGATGTTGGATAGTCAGTGGAAAATTAAATCATTACTGTTGGATATAGAGAAGTTGACAATATATGACCTTTTTAGATACTGTAGGGCTGCGCGATTATGGCAAAAGTCATAATCAGGATTATTTTGGTCAATATTGAGATCACGATCATTTAACACGAATATTTATCGACTCAGAAAATATCATGCATTTACTGAATACTTCATTTTTTTTTTTTAATTACGGACGGGCCACCGAGGGAGCTCTGTGTGTGTGTTTAACAAAGATTTGGTAACCCCCCGTTTTTATAACAACACAAAACAAGAACATCATTGTGAAACGTAATTCAGCACAATAATCGTATTATCATGATTATCTTGTTTTCATTATTGTTGGAAGCCAAAATCATAATTGATAACAAAAGATTGATTAATTGCAAGTTAACAAATTTGCTATCGAACTCCATTGCAAATGTTCTGCATATTTAGCATTATGGGCACTGCCAATTCTGCTTGTTTTTTGATTAATTGAAATAAATAAATTGCATTTACTGTTTATGGATGAATTTAAAAAAGGAGTGCGCCATCCAAGCCTTTTACCTTCTGTGAGTGATTGCCCTCCTGACTTGTTAGTCAAACCTGGGGATTTCCGTCGAAACCTGAAACACCAAACAAGATCTCAGTATCAACAAAAGATTGTTGTCGCCTTACAATGCATTAAAAGATTAAGTCATGCAGAAGGCAGATACGTGCAGGTGGGGGAATAAAACAGTAACACTATAAGGATGTATGGAAAACACAATACAGTGATTATTACTGTGAGAATGCCCGTTTGAACAGGTGAGCTTTTAGGTTGGATTTGATGCTTCTATGGCATCAAGACTGTCAAATGTACCTGAGCACCCATGTTGCTGAGACATGAGGTGGGGAGAGTCTGAAGATGAGCGCAGGTAGCAGGAGGGGGTGTACTCCTGAAGGGCTTTGAAGGTGAGCAGAAGGCTTTTATAGTCAATCTGGTATTGGACAAGGAGCCAGTGTAGATTGGTGAGTGTGGGGCCAAATGATTTGGTGCGGGTAATGATCTGGAATGTGTGGACCAAGACTTCAGTGCTGGATTGAGGCAGGGATGTTGCAAAGGTGGAAGAAAAGGGATCTGGGGGATGTTATTTACGTGAGGTGCAAACAAAAGGGTGCTGTCCAGAGTGACACAGAGGCTCTCCACTTGCTTGGACAAGGGTACGGGGAAGCAATCGATGTGGATGTGTGGGGTTTTGGTGTTCAGGGCTTTGAAGCCAATGAGCAGGGCCTCAGCTTTGCTGCCACTGAGCTTCAAAACTTTCATACTCATCCAGCTGCTGATGTCCTGGAGGCAGGTGGCAAGGGAGGGAGGAAGGTGGTAGTAGTGGTGTGACTATAGTCCCTTTTCCACCAGATGGCACCAGCTCAACTCGCCTCGACTCTATTAGCCTTTTTTGGTTTTCCGTTGGGCGAATCTGATACCTGGTTGTTTTTTTGAAATAACCTCGGTCAAGGTTCCAAGCCAGCTGAGGTGATTGTGAGAGGGGTTGGTGATGGCGTATCCGTAATGGATAAGACACATGCCTTTGGTGTGAGAGGCCTGGGTTCAATCCCCCACATCCCCCATCCACCAATGTGTCCCTGAGCAAGACACTTAACCCCTAGTTACTCCAGAGGCGTGCGACCTCTGACATATAGGCACCAAAAGCGAGTAGAGGCGAGGCGAGTGGAGCTGGTACCAGCAATGGGTAAGCACCATATCCCTGCTAACCACACCATTCATCGTGTCCATTTTTGCTATCTTCATGGCACCGCTCATGCAAACACAGTCAAATTGGTATTGTGGGCAGAAACAGGCCATGTAAATGCACTCATGTAAATTCATAGCGTGCAGACTGTGGGGTTAGCAGCACATTAGAGAATAATGTGAGGTGTTTTGAAAGATGTGGAGACAGTGTGAATTCCAGCCTATTAAATGAGTAAAATGATGACTATTTAAAACAAAACCAGGTGAAAAAAAATCTACATTCGCGAGACATCCTGACCTCTGGCAGACCTCCTGGGCACTCTTCATGGTATTTCCTGCATTGCTGATGTCATCATGCTGGAAAGTCATCATGGCCTGCATTTCTAGCACTGTGGCGTAGATAAGAGCATGGTACATACTCTCTTTCACTCTACATAGGAAACATGGAGTCACAGAATCAACATCAAACACATCATACTGCCAGCAAACAGAGGTAATGTTAGGAGGATAGCTACTGTATAACCAGCACATTTTCCTGTTGAGAAAAGATAAGATTAAATAGCTGGTTCTCTTTATTCTTCCTATCTCCTCTCTGTCTTGTGCTTAGTGTTTATTTTGCAGCGCTGCCATTTTGTTGGCTGCTAAATCAGTCAGGCCTTGGGCGTCAGCTTCAGCAAACACCTCATATCCTGGAGAACTGAAGCCTACGGGGCACCCCCATGTCTTGGCTGACAGGAAGCACACTACTTCGCAGTTCACACCACAGACTTTTCTTACAGTGCTGACATCATACTAAAACAAAGCATACAGTACACTACCACCTGAAAGGCAGACAGAAACAGCTGGTTAAAACCTCTGTGGAGCCAAACATCAGGATTGCTCTGTTACCTTGGCCGCAGCATGTCCAGGCTCTCATTGAAGTGGTTGTTAAGGAAGAGATCCAAGGCCTCCATGCACTCATCCAGGCACTCTTTCAAGGTCATCTGTGATGATCTGCTGCACAAACACGGATAATGAAAAAAAAAAACATGCACACAGCAAATGCATTAAACTGTGACAGAGCAGTGTGTATATGGGGGGTAGAGGGGAATGCAAGGCCAGCAGCAGAACAGTAAATACAGGATCCGTTGCACAGGTGAGAGGTTCACAGCAATGAAGCATTTAAGCTTGTCTAAGTGAAGGTCTTCCCACTGAACACGGCGCTGATCTGATGCAATAAGTGCTTCAAGACAACATACAATGTGGCATCTGTCCTAAATAGGATTAAAAAGTTTTACCAGTGTTATCAGTAACCTAACAGCTGTTTTGTTTACCAAGACCCTTCTGCTGCGGTCTTGCACACTTACACGGGACTGCTTCCTGGTGCAGCAGTTCACCAGAGACTTTAATTTATCTGGACCTTTGACAACTGCTCGATAAAGAGTTAACTCGGCACTGGGACTAAACCGGTGCATTAACGTGTCCAGGTGCAGGTCAGAGTGAATTGTTATTAGTTTTATTTCCAGTGCAGCTTGTTTTCACCATTTGCACACCGAAACATCTCACCCGGCTAAGATGTCCAAGCTTTATGGAAACAATACAAACTTTTTAGCGTGACAGTGACTTTCCAGTTGCCATGTACTCACTTCTGTGCAGCATTTTCGTCTTTCCCATTGGACATGTTCTCTCTCCGAGCGGCGGCGTGACCCGCCACCCCAACACCTGTTAGGAGCTCAGCTGTACTTCGCCACTAAACTCTATAAAACCACGCAGTCAAACGAGGCCAGTTGAAGAGAAATTGGCGTCAAGCTGCTGCTACAAAGACTTTCCCGTTGGTTAAATCCACGTGAAGTGCTCCGAGGATAAAGGCATGCGTCCATCTGCGTAGATCCAACACTTTGAGTGAGTGCAGTAGAGGCGCGTCTGACTCCTCCTCTGTGACGTCACTGCCACGAACACGTTATTCAGTATTCAGGTTGATTTAAAAAAATAAATAAATAAATTCAGGTTGATTTTTAGTTTGTGGTCTCATGCGACCAGCTGCTAGTTAAATGGTCATCTGGAGGTATTACACTAAAGTTTGGTTAAAATAGGGTGTGCAGTAGAAACGACTTCTTTGAAATATATAATTCCCTTTCCTCCAATTTCCCCTGATTCGAACTTAGGTGCTTAAAATGTGCAGTAAATTATTATTCAGCTTCATTGGCACATAACATCATCTGAGTCGGCCTATGCTATAGGTTTGGTAAAATGAAGCTTTATACTTGAGGGGATTGGGAGACAAAATGTTACTTTACTCGAGGAGGCACAAAAAATAGACTTTTTAGAATTATTAATAGATTTTTTTTTATTATTAAGAAATTAATGTGTAGGCCTTATTAGTTCGGTGCCACTTATCTGATTCCAAACTAAGTAAAAAGTCAGATGTTACAGTTAATGTTACAGTACAGCCACTTGGGGGCACTGTTGCCATATTTATTTAAAATGTGGAGCCACGCGACGTTGGCATCGTGTATTCTTTTTACAGCCATGGTTTTCAACAATTGCAGAGACACCGAAAGTCAAAAAAGAAAAGAAATTTATAAATCAAATAGAAATGCATAAATTAAGTGCCTCTTTTTATTCTTTGATGACCTATGAAAGACCAGGTGAGGAAAGGGAACAGGTGAGGCAAAATCCAGAACACAATGTAATTGCATGAGAAGATGTGGCCTCTTCCGCAGAGTGGTTTAAAGCCCATCCCAGGATGAAGTTACTTTCCCTTCCACCTTAGTCTCAAGCACGGACTTGAAAAGAAAAAATCTATCAAAAACATCTGTCATGTGGATCACTGTTTGACTTTACTGAAGCTGACTCTGAGGTGTGAGCTGCACAGAGCCATTATCCACCTTATGTTCATAAACATGGCCAAAAACATAAATTGTCCTAGTAATGTATGTTACCGGGATACCGCGACCCACCACAACACTGCTCAGTGTTCAGTGCTCCTTGTAGGATGCAAGTCTCTAACTTAAGTAGAGGAATGACCAAAGTTTTTCCTGAATATATTCCAGGATTTTCCTTTAATCACCCCTCTGTACATACTGATTGGTCTGGACACCCTGATAAGTAGCTGACCCTTCTGAACCTGTCTGTCTGATTCAATCCCATTTTGATAGGATGAGAAGAGAGTGTGAACCTCTTCCTGACTGCTGTCCTTGATGATCTTTCAAGCTTTCCAAAATTGCAGAGGGTAATGCACCTAGAGTCGTGTGTGCCAGTCGTTTTAAAGTCCTAAGCAGTACAGATTTAGGTGCAACTCCCCTCAATGTGCAATCAAATAAAGATAAAAAGTTCAAATAAATAAAGTATTTGATAGAAATTCACACATACCGGTAAAAAGATATTGAACAGTCAGTGTGATAAATAAACTATAAAAACAATATATATGTTACAGCTGGACACGCCCAGATTTTTGTGGATGGAGAGCTGTGTTGATGGCATCTTCTTTTGACCTGTTAGTTCTGTAAACAAATTCAACTCGTTCTCATCTCAGTGCGTCATTATGATGCTTTTAGAAAGCGTGAAAAACTGAAGGTATAGTCCATATGAAATGCCACCGTTTGCTACGTCGCAGCAATACAAAGGAGGTTAACACTACATGCTAGCACATCGGCCATGAGGTCAATGTGCACAGTCAGGATGGGGTCCTTTCATGACATGCATAAAGTCAGTGAGTTAGGTTTTGACACTAGCATTTCTGATGGTTATGGTAAGGGTAGGGGGGCGCTAGCTACGTTCTTGTTAAAGGTGTTGACAGCCCCCCGAAGCTCCCTACCCTTACCATAACCATAACCAAGCCAGGAGAGAAGGAAGGAGGAGACGCGAGGAGAGAGGGGTCGAGGAAACGGGCATTTAAATGAGATGTCCTTTCCTTGGAGCCCTCATTTTAAAGCGACGTCAATTAAATATGACCTGTTGCACAGCTGCATCATCCGTCCACTGTTTGAGCTGTGATCTCTGTCAGAGTAGCAGACCAGCATTTGGCACTAAAGGCTACAGACAATTTCTTCACAATCCAGAATTATGTCTGTCAACATTATAACAGTAGAAACATCTCGAGGTTCCAATAAACATTACAGCATCTGTTGAAAACAGTCACAGATTACAGCAGCCTAATCATTCCTACACAGTAGGCTACTACTTTTTTTGCGGTGCGCATTTTGTCTGTAAACAGGAGATGATTTCAACCCTCATTGTAATAAACTTGACAAGACAGAGAGAGGAAACAGAATTAAACTTTCAGCTTCTATAATCCATGTTTAGACTCTGCGGAGCTCAGCACTGATCAGGAGGACGGCTGTTTTACTCCAAACAGTTTCACAGGATGAACCTGGACTGTGTGTGAGACCTTTTGGATGTGGAGAACAACAAAATGAACAACATTAACATTAGATCCTGACCGATCCTGTCGACCCGTCGGGTGATTTTAATATTAATTTATGTTGCTGTTGCTCGTGCGTAAATGCGCACAGTGTCTTTGGGGAGACGCCTCATCCAGCCGCTTTTTAATGTTCATTTTTACAAACCACATTCAACAATAACATCAGTGATGTCAAAGTGAAATGACATTAAAGAATGCGGTTAGAACAGCGCTTTATGAGGCGCTCGATGTTCATTTTAAGAATTGAGATGTCCTTCAAGATGGCGCGCTAAGATCGATATCTGGGTCACACAGAAATTTGGGAAATGAGAAAGGCCCATAGCCTACTTTTGAAGAGTCAACCCAAGGCTCTGAGCTGCGCTCTGACCTCCGCGTTTATCTCAGTGATTGTGCGTGGAGTCCACTGCAAACACTGAAGTGAGTCTTACCCCGCCCCGGGATTCAGAGTGGAGCTCGGCGATCGAGAATACTTTTAAGAAGACACCACAATCAGGGTGCGAATAACAGGGGAGCCGGGGGTTGCTTAGCGCCCCTAAAGAAGACATCAGCTCCCCTAAAAGCATGATTTGTGATATTTTGGGGGGTCTCTAAAATATTGACAGCATTTTTTATTACCATTATATTTCTCTGTCATCATGGATCCATGCGTAAATTCCGGAGCGTCAAACTTGCGTCCGCAGCGGGCCGGTCGGTCCGCGATCTCTTGTCCCTAGTCCGCCCCAATCTTCTCCGGTACGGGTTGTGTCGCTAGTACGGTCGACCCGCTGTAAAAGGTTCGTGATCGTCCTTTCTGGCTGGATATTACGCATGATCCATGCAGTACTGCAGCTGGGGGCTCTCTGCAGCGCCACGCAATTTTTCAAAATTCTTCCCTCCCACAGAGAAAAGAAAGGACAGGTCGCGAACAGCTGTTGTGTGAAGCGTAATTGTATCAAAATGGCTATATATGATAATAATATTTTTCTTATTACAATAATATGACAAACATGCCTGCTACTTTAACAGTCAGCCTAGGCCTACATGCTTGCAGTTATTAATGATTCAGCAGAAAGAATCAGTCTGCACCCCCACCCGTAGGGGAGAGTAAAACGTTTTTACTTTACATTTTATGTATTCCAACCTTATTAGGTGTGAATGTTAAAAATCATAACTTTGCACAAAGTAGAGGAGACAATAACGTGTCTTTTGATATTTCAGCTGAAGGGCTATGTTAAGCTATAACCTTATGATCTAGCCAACATTAGCACACATGTCAGTTTGGGGTAAGTTGTCACATGTGATTACTTGCCCCAGTACAAATAAACACATATAACATGCTCAAAAAACTATGATGTTGTGTAATTACCTCTGACACTAGTATTAAATCATTCTGTAAATAAAATAGTATGCACTGTAGTTTACAGCAGCAAGACTAAATTCATGACAGAGTATTTACGGTCTTACACTGTAGGCATATAGTGTGTTAGTAGATACAAACCCACACACACCACATCATCCAGTTATTAATGAAAGGATAGCAGACAAATAAGCTTGTAATTTATTTGTAATTGCAAGGAGGAATGTGTATATTTAAGGAAGGAAGAAAATTATCAGCAGAAGACAGAGAATGACATAATGTTAAAGGCAGTCAGGCAGGTGAAGTTGAAGAACAAATCAATCAGAAGTACAGCTAAAGATTTTGACATAAGCCGCTGACATCTCTTTTGGCCTCATTTATGTGGAGCCTTTTTTATGCAGTATTCCAAAGAAGACGTGGTTTAAGTGTGTGAAATGCAAAAAATGGGCCTGCGATGTTTGCACCTCAGGCCAGGCAATATATGTGTATATGTGTGCCAGAACTGTGACTCTAAACACGTCTGATTAGTCAGATACAGATGTACATTGTAGAGAAATGCACATTGTTGCATTAGTGTGTTTAAACACCACATCTGTTTAGTTAAGAAGTTATACATTTAAGCAAGTTATCTGCAGCATTACATTCAGTTACAATAGATCTATCTGCACTCCAGAGAACGTTAGATTTCCAAATGATCTAGGCTTGATTGTTGATTGATTTTATTTTTAGTTCTGGTAACAATTTGAAATTGAAATCAGTATTCACAATTAAGTGTTCTAACTGTCTGATAATGCAGTGTGACAACTTACCTGCCGATGGGGCAAATTGTCACAAGTGCACAATCTCTATTCAACAGTCTACAGCTCCATAATGAGATAAGATAGGAGGAAGTAATGAATACAAAACCACAACCAATTGTGACAACCCCCCCCCCCCCCCCCCCCCCCCCCCCCCCCCCCCCCGGAAGCTACCTCTGCTGAATGCAAATTATTGTTCGTTTTATTAGAATGTTTTTTTTTTTTATTATATCCTTAACTTACTTTAATAAAACATACTTTCCAACCACCAGTGGAATGTTTGTGTTGACAAACTGTTTATTTTCTATTTTTTACTTGTTGGGGTTTATTAAAATATAGGAAACCATGAGTCGGTTTTTATTGGTGTCTATATTGATTATGTTGTCGTTTTTTTAATTTCCATCAAAAACACTGGACACAATGGCTGTAAGAAGTACAATCCTCCATTTTAATGGCAGATAAGAAATAAATCACTACGTACTTATGAAGGTATATTCTTATTTAAACTTTATTTCTATGGTTGCATATTGTAGCGGTAAAATCATGCACATTGTCATGAGAACACACAGCGATGCAGCCGCACACACGTTATTGCACACAGATCTTTATTTTATAGATCAGACTTTTACAAGAATATTTCAGTTTCATATACTTTGAATAAACCTTTGAGCACAAAGAGAGTCTATCTGATATGTTTAATGAATTAATAGTTAGGTCAAATGAAAAACATATTTGGGGTAGGCTTATAGGCCATGTGTTAGAATCGGGACAAACAATTAACAATTTTTATAAAAACAACATTTAATTAAATAGATTTTGAAAAGGAAAATTAGATAATAATTAAATATTTAGAAATAAATATGTTTTTGTAAGTTTTTTTAATCTAAGTTGAATGATCAACACTGGGGACATGGCAAAAAACACAAGGTGGTAGAACAGGAAACTATGGAGGTCGCGAGAGGAAATGGGTACAGGGGGACAGACAGGGGGAAGAGAACTAATATCACTGTTAAGACGTGTTACCATACCATTTCTCAGACTTCAAACAGTAAACTATGACTGGAGACAGTGGAAGTATCACGGCTGCCCTTCAGCAGTATATCCTAAACTTCATCTCTCGGTTTGATGTACGGCTGGGCTATGAAGAACCTCAGGGGCTGGTTATTATCATTTACTGTGCCGGAGAGAGGCTCGGAGTAATTTCCATCTCTACACTGCTAAGGGGGATCTTCAACATCAACGGAGCAGAGTAACGGGACAACGAGACAAGTGCTGCGCTGTTGGTAGGCTAAGTCTTTTCAAGATAAGATTTAAAGCAAAATAGTAAATATATATATAGTATATATATATCTTACAGCGTTATTTTGAATAATTATCTGTGAATTAGTCTGAAGTTTAACAAAAAACATATTAAGTTATGAATGATGATGCTGAAAATGATCATTTTTCCTGCCTGCCCTACCTCAGTGACATTGAACTAGGCTACTTGCTACAATAAATATTTACTTAAGCATCTTGCAGTAATATGGCAATTTTAATATAGCCTAGTTGTGTGCAATTTAATACATTTAAATATTTGTTAATGGTATTTGGCGATTGGATCACCTATGACGATTGAAGGGATGGTTTTGTCATGCCCCGAGATTAAGGCGATTTTAACTAACTCACAGCTGTACTTCTGATTGATTTGTTCTTCAACTTCACCTGCCTGACTGCCTTTAACATTATGTCAAGCGGTGTACTGTAATTCTCTGTCTTAGCACTTCAGCTGAAGTATCAAAAGTCACTTCTCATATTTTCTCCTCTATTTTGTGCAAAGTTAACATTTTGAACATTCATACCTAATAAGGATGGAATACATAAAATGTAAAGTACAAATGTTTTACTTTTGAAGCAAAAAAATTATAAAATTGTGCTCACGTCAGAATAGAGTGACTTTGACCACATTGAACAGGAAGTTGAACATAGAAAAAGAAGTCACACAAAATGGCAGTGTGACAACTTACACACAAGACTACTTACCTGCTCTCCCCCACTACCAGCTGCACCTTATATTGAGACATTTAAAATGATTACATTCAACACAGCTTATATTTTAATTGTAGGCCTCTTTAGACAGAAATGTTGCGATCTTGTATACAGAAATATAATAGCAATATAATTTACAAAAACGTGTACTGTCAAGAATAGCAGCTTATAAAATATGTTGACCTGAGGTGGGTGAGTAACTTTTTTGAAGGTTAAAGATTTTCTTTCAGTATGACTTTATTGAAATAATCCTAACAAACCTGTTTTTGTTTAAGTTGCAGACGCGATTTCAAAATGGAAATGGAAAGGCCCTGGTCTGTGCGGTCTACAAGTCCGAGGATAATGCTCTTTAACTGCACCAGGCACCACCACAACAAGAAAATGCACAGACGATGCCCATCAAATGCTCCTATATGACAGTCAATTAATAAAATGAATTCAATCATTATCTGTAATATTGCTCTGTTGTCCTTCTATTTCTACCATAAATCTTGGATAGGGGTTATTTAAAGCTATTAGAAAGACTAGTATGGTTACATTTCTGAAATATTTATTTCAAGTGAAATAAACACACTCAAAGCTTTTTCATGACTATTATTTTTTAATATCTTTAAAATTTTAGATGCCAGGAAAAATTAAGACAGGGAGCCCATTAAAAAATGATCCGGTTGCAAGAGAAACACATTTTTAAAACATGTAAGCTTGAATACCACTTTTGTAGTTTTTAGTTTTAGCCTAGTCACACCTTCCAGGTTTTTTTATGGGAATATGCCAGTTTATGAGTTCTCATGTTTTATCAGACGAGGAAGAGAGGAAAAAACTTTGAAACTGCAATCAGCCAGCTGTCCAGAATAGTATGAATATGCATGAACGGAAGTTAACGCCCATCTAAGGTTTTGTTACGTTTCGTGCTGAACTCAGCCTTGATGAAGAATAGATGAAGTTGCAGGAAAAGGCTAGTGAAGCCGATCCTGTGAAACCACATATTGTTACATGCCCCCCCGCA
>NC_060151.1:6713789-6730654 GCF_021292245.1 Micropterus dolomieu
GATGTGGCCTCTTCCGCAGAGTGGTTTAAAGCCCATCCCAGGATGAAGTTACTTTCCCTTCCACCTTAGTCTCAAGCACGGACTTGAAAAGAAAAAATCTATCAAAAACATCTGTCATGTGGATCACTGTTTGACTTTACTGAAGCTGACTCTGAGGTGTGAGCTGCACAGAGCCATCATCCACCTTATGTTCATAAACATGGCCAAAAACATAAATTGTCCTAGTAATGTATGTTACCGGGATACCGCGACCCACCACAACACTGCTCAGTGTTCAGTGCTCCTTGTAGGATGCAAGTCTCTAACTTAAGTAGAGGAATGACCAAAGTTTTTCCTGAATATATTCCAGGATTTTCCTTTAACGTATCACCCCTCTGTACATACTGATTGGTCTGGACACCCTGATAAGTAGCTGACCCTTCTGAACCTGTCTGTCTGATTCAATCCCATTTGGATAGGATGAGAAGAGAGTGTGAACCTCTTCCTGACTGCTGTCCTTGATGATCTTTCAAGCTTTCCAAATTGCAGAGGGTAATGCACCTAGAGTCGTGTGTCTGTCGTTTTAAAGTCCTAAGCAGTACAGATTTAGGTGCAACTCCCCTCAATGTGCAATCAAATAAAGATAAAAAGTTCAAATAAATAAAAGAATTGATAGAAATTCACACATACCGGTAAAAAGATATTGAACAGTCAGTGTGATAAATAAACTATAAAACAATATACGTGTTACAGCTGGACACGCCCAGATTTTTGTGCTACCTCACTGGATGGAGAGCTGTGTTGATGGCACCTTCTTTTGACCTGTTAGTTCTGTAAGCAAATTCCACTCGTTCTCATCTCAGTGCGTCATTATGATGCTTTTAGAAAGCGTGAAAAACTGAAGGTATAGTCCATATGAAATGCCACCGTTTGCTACGTCGCAGCAATACAAAGGAGGTTAACACTACATGCTAGCACATCGGCCATGAGGTCAATGTGCACAGTCAGGATGGGGTCCTTTCATGACATGCGTAAAGTCAGTGAGTTAGGTTTTGGCACTAGCATTACTGGTGGTTATGGTAGGGGGCTTCGCACTATGCAGGCGCTAGCTACGTTCTTGTTAAAGGTGTTGACAGCCCAGCTCAGCACTGACCAGGAGGACGGCTGTTTTACAGTTTCACAGGATGAACCTGGATTGTGTGTGAGACCTTTTGGATGTGGAGAACGACAACATGAACAACATTAACATTAGATCCTGACCGATCCTGTCGACCCCTTGGGTGATTTTAATATTAATTTATGTTGCTGTTGCTCGTGCGTAAATGCGCACAGTGTCTTTGGGGAGACGCTTCATCCAGCCGCTTTTTAATGTTCATTTTTACAATCTCAGCAGTAACATCAGTGATGTCAAAGTGAAATGATATTAAAGAATGCGGTTAGAACAGCGCTTTATGAGGCGCGACACAAACGGTGAGGGGCAGAAAGTTCGATCTTCGATTTGACTATTTTTAATAGGCTTAACTAATACAATGTATGAATACAACAGGAACACTGCAGCGTCCTGCTCCAGCTATGGGTTGGTCCAGCTGATTGTCACGCATCTTGTAAACATCACAGCGGTTGAAAAGACGTCCGCAAAGGATACAACTATGTATCCTCGCTTATAGCTCCCCCAGCAAGCCTCCTCAATCCTCGATGTGCATTTTAAGAATTGAGATGTCCTTCAAGATGGCGCGCTAACATCGATATCTGGGTCACACAGAAATTTGGGAAATGAGAAAGGCCCATAGCCTACTTTTGAAGAGTCAACCCAAGGCTCTGAGCTGCGCTCTGACTTCCGCGTTTATCTCAGTGATTGTGCGTGGAGTCCACTGCAAACACTGAAGTGAGTCTTACGCCCCGGGATTCAGAGTGGAGCTCGGCGATCGATAATACTTTTAAGAAGACACCACAATACACCCTGTCCTCAAGCCCGAGCAGTGACACCTCCCTACTCAGTGCTGCAACGCTCCAGGAAATGATCGACACCAGGACATGGCAAGAATCAGTGTGAGCAGCCCTGTTCACATCAGCTGCACAGCAGTTTCTACATATTCCACATCAGGCTGTCTCTGGCGGGACTCTTTCTGATCTAATCTGTCTGTGCTGTTGTGTCGATGTTTTCTGCTGAATGCAAATTATAGTTCGTTTTATTGGAATGTTTTTTTTTTTTATTATATCCAGTTAACTTTAATAAAACATACTTTCCAACCATCAGTGGAATGTTAGTGTTGACAAACTGTTAAACATTTTTATACTTGTTGGGGTTTGTTAAAATATGGGAAACCATGAGTCGGGTTTTTATTGGTGTCTATATTGATTATGTTTTCGTTCTTGTAATTTCCATCAAAAACACTGGACACAATGGCTGTAAAAAGTACAGCCCTCCATTTTAATGGCAGATAAGAAATAAATCACTACGTACTTATGAAGGTATATTCTTATTTAAACTTTATTTCCATGGTTGCATGTAGATGTTCTAGCGGTCAGATCATGCACATTGTCATGAAAACACAGCGATGCAGCAGCACACACGTTATCACACACAGGTGCTCAGTGCTGCGCAGCTCCAGTAAATGGTATATATGAAATATAATATATGAAATTGAAATGATATTTAAATAAAGTTTAAATATTCTTATTTAAACTTTATTTCTATGGTTGCATATTGTAGCGGTAAATTCATGCACATTGTCATGAGAACACACAGCGATGCAGCCGCACACAGATCTTTATTTTATAGATCAGACTTTTACAAGAATATTTTAGTTTCATACTTTGAATAAACCTTTGAGCACAAAGAAAGTCTATCTGATATGTTTAATGAATTAATAGTTAGGTCAAATGAAAAACATGTTTGAGGTAGGCCTATAGGCCATGTGTTAGAATCGGGACAAACATCAAACCTCTTATTTTTTGTACAACAGTTAACAATTTTGATAAAAACAACATTTAATCAAATAGATTTTGATAAGGAAAATCAGATAATAATTAAATATTTAGAAATAAATATGTTTTGGTAAGTTTTTTTAATCTAAGTTGAATGATCAACACTGGGGACATGGCAAAATCCATAGTACCTCTTAAACCAAAGCTTTTAAAATGTAAATAAAACAACTTAGAAGCCAATCTAATTGTAATCATAATTAATAACAATTAACCTTACATAAAAAAAAAACAAATGGAACTAGTATTTGTCCAAATTCAGGCAACATACAACCGGTTTGTACTAATGTTAGGAGCGGAAACCACAAGATGTGTAAAACAGCAAATCAGTCCTCACAATATCAAGGGCCAGAGAGGGAGGAGAATGGGTAGACAGAGGGATGAGTGCGACAGAACTAATATCACGGGGCTTTTAGTCCCTTTAAGACGTGTTACCATACCATTTCTCAGACTTCAAACAGTAAACTATGACTGGAGACAGTGGAAGTATCATGGCTGCCCTTCAGCAGTATGTCCTAAATCTTTTCTCTCGGTTTGATGTACGGCTGGGCTATGAAGAACCTCAGGGGCTGGTTATTATCATTTACTGTGCCGGAGAGAGGCTCGGAGTAATTTCCATCTCTACACTGCTAAGGGGGATCTTCAACATCAACGGAGCAGAGTAACGGGACAACGAGACAAGTGCTGCGCTGTTGGTAGGCTAAGTCTTTTCAAGATAAGATTTAAAGCAAAATAGTAAATATATATATAGTATATATATATCTTACAGCGTTATTTTGAATAATTATCTGTGAATTAGTCTGAAGTTTAACAAAAAACATATTAAGTTATGAATGATGATGCTGAAAATGATCATTTTTCCTGCCTGCCCTACCTCAGTGACATTGAACTAGGCTACTTGCTACAATAAATATTTACTTAAACATCTTGCAGTACTATGGCAATTATAATATAGCCTAGTTGTGTGCAATTTAATACATTTAAATATTTGTTAATGGTATTTGGCGATTGGATCACCTATGACGATTGAAGGGATGGTTTTGTCATGCCCCGAGATTAAGGCGATTTTAACTAACTCACTATCAGAAGACGACATTAAAACGTCTCTAGAATCTGCACCTCGCTGTAGTGTTTCCTATGAGTAGGCCTTTAAAGGGTGTGGCTGACCGCCACATGGTCTGCATCAGAAGATTCAACAATAAAGCCTAGAGAATTTGGAAAGTAAATAATGTAATTAAAAACAAAACTTTTGGCAGAGCACACATTAACCTCTTTACTTTGAAATTTAAAATACAACGTAAGTTAACTGGATATAATAAAAAAAAACATTCTAATAAAACGAACAATAATTTGCATTCAGCAGAAAATCAGCATCGACACAACAGCACAGACAGATTAGATGAAAAGTAGAAAAAGGATATTTGAGGAAGTGCGAACTTATAGTCTACAAGTTGCACATAGCTTCCGGACACTTTTTTTCCATTCTAGGGAGAGCTGGGTATGTTGTCACACTTTTCACACTGTATAATCTTATTTTGTGGTTTTGTATTCATTACATCCTCCTATCTTATCTCATTATGGAGCTGTAGACTGTTGAATAGAGATTGTGCACTTGTGACAATTTGCCCCATCGGCAGGTAAGTTGTCACACTGCATTATCAGACAGTTAGAACACTTAATTGTGAATATTGATTTCAATTTCAAATTGTTACCAGAACTAAAAATAAAATCAATCAACAATCAAGCCTAGAGAATTTGGAAATCTAACGTTCTGTGGAGTGCAGATAGATCTATTGTAACTGAATGTAATGCTGCAGATAACTTGCTTAAATGTATAACTTCTTAACTAAAAGATGTGGTGTTTAAACACACTAATGCAACACTCACTCTGTCTCACTCTCTTTATGTTTCACTCAATTAAATGCTCCGTATTTGTATAGCGCTAATGCAACAATGTGCATTTCTCTACAACGTACACATGTATCTGACTAATCAGACGTGTATAGAGTCACAGTTCTGGCACACAAATTGCCAGGCCCATTTTTTGCATTTCACACACTTAAACCACGTCTTCTTTGGAATACTGCATGAAAAAGGCTCCACATAAATGAGGCCAAAAGAGATGTCAGCGGCTTATGTCAAAATCCTTAGCTGTACTTCTGATTGATTTGTTCTTCAACTTCACCTGCCTGACTGCCTTTAACATTATGTCAAGCGGTGTACTGTCATTCTCTGTCTTAGCACTTCAGCTGAAGTATCAAAATCACTTCTGATATTTTCTCCTCTATTTTGTGCAAAGTTAACATTTTGAACATTCATACCTAATAAGGTTGGAATACATAAAATGTAAAGTACAAATGTTTTACTTTTGAAGCAAAAAAATTATAAAATTGTGCTCACGTCAGAATAGAGTGACCTTGACCACATGTGAACAGGAAGTTGAACATAGAAAAAGAAGTCACACAAAATGGCAGTGTGACAACTTAAACACAAGACTACTTACCTGCTCTCCCCTACTACCAGCTGCACCTTATATTGAGACATTTAAAATGATTACATTCAACACAGCTTATATTTTAATTGTAGGCCTCTGTAGACAGAAATGTTGCGATCTTGTATACAGAAATATAATAGCAATATAATTTACAAAAACGTGTACTGTCAAGAATAGCAGCTTATAAAATATGTTGACCTGAGGTGGGTGAGTAACTTTTTTGAAGGTTAAAGATTATCTTTCAGTATGACTTTATTGAAATAATCCTAACAAACCTGTTTTTGTTTAAGTTGCAGACCCGACTTCAACTCCATTCGTGGAAAGGCCCTGGTCTGTGCGGTCTACAAGTCCGAGGATAATGCTCTTTAACTGCACCAGGCACCACCACAACAAGAAAATACACAGACGATGCCGGTGTGCCCATCAAATGCTCCTATATGATAGTCAATTAATAAAATGAATTCAATCATTATCTGTAATATTGCTCTGTTGTCCTTCTATTTCTACCATAAATCTTGGATAGGGGTTATTTAAAGCTATTAGAAAGACTAGTATGGTTACATTTCTGAAATATTTACACTGACACACTAAAAGCTTTTTCATGACAATTATTTTTTAATATCTTTAAAAATTTAGATGCCAGGGATAATTACGACATGGAGCCCATTAAAAAATGATCCTGTTGCAAGAGAAACACATTTTTAAAACATGTAAGCCTGAATACCACTTTTGTAGTTTTTAGTTTTAGCCTAGTCACACCTTCCAGGTTTTTTTATGGGAATATGCCAGTTTATGAGTTCTCATGTTTTATCAGACGAGGAAGAGAGGAAAAAACTTTGAAACTGCAATCAGCCAGCTGTCCAGAACAGTATGAACATGCATGAACGGAAGTTAACGCCCATCTAAGGTTTTGTTACGTCTGTGCTGAACTCAGCCTTGATGAAGAATAGATGAAGTTGCAGGAAAAGGCTAGTGAAGCCGATCCTGTGAAACCACATATTGTTACATGCCCCCCCGCATCAGACATGATTAAACGGTTGAAACGCGGACAAAAAACATGTAGACCGATAGAAAACATGTGCTAAAAAGTTAAGGGAGAAAAAATAGTTCGCTGAAGCAGGTGCAGCAAAGTGCATCAAGATTACTTTATTTTTGTGCTGTTCTTTTTGTACCTAAAGACAGCAGTGGGGACGCCTGCTGCAGGGTGGGTAGGGACTTACAAGTAGTAGTAGGCTAAATAAATTAAATTAAATAAGTCATTGGCAGCTTTTCACGTTCCTTTTTTAAAACATAGTTTTAATCTTTACTCCAGTATTTTCTTTGGGTCAGTAATCTACTTTTAATTTCGCTACATTTCGTATTCATACCTTCATAACTTAACCAGTCTCTTATCTGCGTTTTTCTTCATTAACGAAATGTGCTGTCAGCCAGGCTGTGTGCGCGCAGTTCTTTGACTTTTTATGGGAGTAATTGTACTTTTTCTTGAGTAAAGATTTGGAGTACTCTACCTGCCACTGGCCAACAGCCTGTCATGGTGAACATGCGACAGACAGCAGAGATGAGGGCAAGAGCAGAACAGAGTCAAAGCCAGCACAGTCCGAAGCACCAGTGATAGAGTAAGCATGATGATGATATGGCTTATTTAGTTATCTACTCAAAGGATCAGCTGAAGTGATTACTTTACTTTAGGAACGTTAGAGAGGTGTTTCTAGTTTTGAATGAAATGTGTTTTAATGGCTCATTTAGTTATGTTCTCTACTTGTATAAAATTCTCAAGGATGCAGGAATAAAGGTCTCTAAAGACCCAGAGGCCCCGACAAATGCTTTTTCTGGAGAGTGGGCTGACCTGGAAAACTTTTTTGCCTCTGTCCATGACCATCCTTGGCCTCAAAAACATGTGCCATGAGGTGTGTATGTGTCTCTGCTATGTGTCCGTATACAATTTAAAAGTAGTTAAAATGTTCACACAAAGACAAGCATCCTGCAGTATTTTAAGAGGTCACAGGAGGAGGAGCAGAAATAGCTGAGGACGACGAGTTTGTAAGTTGTATGGATAGCTACTAGCCATACTGTAAATTCTAAAACTCATGTAGTAAAAAGACTTTGTTAGGCCAACGACATGTCATCAGAGTTTGCATTGAAGACAGCTCTGTGTTCACAAACGTGTGTTTCAGGGAGAGTCAGGGAAATAGGGAAGTGAGACACAGGAAATATCAAAGAATGGTGAGAAATGAGTTGATGTTGGCGGCTGTGGGTCAGTGGGCGGCTCCTGTTAATCGGAAAGTCGGCTCTCCCAAATTGCCCCAATGTGTGAATGTTACTGTTGTTTCTGTTTGAGCACTTAGGCTCAGTGTGTGGATGTAGAGTTAAAGTGCTTTGAGTGGTTGAAAAGACTAGAAAGGCGCTATACAAATACGGAGCATTTAATTGAGTGAAACATAAAGAGAGTGAGACAGAGTGAAGGAAGTGGTCTTATATCTTACACCTGAGTGATTTGCAGGACCCTTTGCCTGCTTATAAACTGACAAGGGGGTGCAGAGTGGGACTGGATTAAAGTGGCTCACGGACAGACGTGCCCTGGTTTTCTCTGTGGTGTCTGAGGGTTTTTGGGGTTTCCAGCTGATACGTTAGGTTTGCAGCGCATAGCCTCAGACTTAACTGTGCTCAGTGGACCCAAATATTGCTATGGACCCGAGTATAGACTGACTAGAAAGAGTAGACTATGGCAAGTGTCAGTGTAAAGTGAGGACTGAGTCTGAATCCACTCCAAGAGTACCTTCACCAGTTGTTTCACCAGAAATTGATGACTAAAATATTAGACATTAATGGAACAATTTGATAAGAGGGTTGAAACGGGTTTCCTGCAAAATGGAAGCTTTAGTCTACAACTATTGAACCAGCTAAAGACATGTTTGGAGAGAAAGGAAAGCAGAAATGCAATAGACCGTGCAGTCCTGTCCAGAGTGAAAAAAAGCAACAAAAAAGGCAATCCACTCCTGGATTCCGCTCCTCCTCCTCCAACATGCTCCAGTCCCAGATCCGGTCCAGAAAAAGTTAGATAAAGCAACACTGGCTCTCCCTCTAGTTACCCAGAGAAAGAAATGCAAGGAAAAATTGGAATATTGACATTTAGGATATTGTTGAAGCCATGGCACAGACAAAGCTGGAGCAGTTTGAATAAGGTTGTCAAAAGTACGGCCCACATCGACTGAGATAAATACAGCGAAGAAAAAAATCAGATCAAGCTGGACTTCCACAAGATCAGCATAAAGATAAGATAAGATGTTCCTTTCTTAATCAACATCATTATCATCAAATGTCGCTCCAGCTACCTGGAGTAGTCCTAAGGTGACCATCACCTTAGGACTAAAGCGGTCTGAAATGAGATGCAATGAGACCCTAAAAGTTCTGAGTTTGATTAGTCCAGAAACTGCAGCTGGAGTAAGGGAGAGTTGTATGTCACAGCATGTCACATCATGGAAGACAGACAGCACGAGGGAGCATGCTTAACATACAGAAGATCAACACGAAAACAACTGTCAAAAGAAAATGATTGGAGCTGTATCAAGTTGTCCTTGTACAGTACAGAAGGAGAGGGCAAAGTAAAGGGCTACAGTGGACATTGGAAAAGAGATGTTTGCACAGATGTTGCACAATTTCTTAAACAGACTGGCAAGAAAAAAACAGAAAACAAATGGACTGAGCTGGAGGGGGAAGGACGGACCCTAGTGACAGGATCCAGCCAAAAACACACTGGGTGAGTTACAAGCTCTCACAGATAAAGTAAAAAATCTCAAACACATTGAAACTAAATTGAATAACATATTAAGATCTTAGTAAGTAATACTAAACTTGAACATCCTATGTTTGTAATGAACACTGAGCACAGAGGGGTTGGGAAATTATCAGAGTAACTGTAATTAGGTCAAACCTTGCAGGTGACATCATTGCTACATTGTTTGTTTAAAACTGCCCAAGAAGAGGGGCAGACGTTGTATATATGGCACTATGTGGTGTGTGATATTCAGATTTTGATGAAACATGACAAAACACTCATTTCGGTAATCAGAGCACTGGGAATAGGGAGAGAGGGTGACCTCTAAGGCAAACACACACATGCACACAGACTTTCGAATGCATTCCACTGCACAGTTCAGGTGGACAGATGAGATTACAGATAAATTATGGACAAATAATTTAGGGACAGTTAAAGAGAGATAGACAGAGAAAAAGTTCTATTTTTCTATTTATTGCAAAATATTGTCTGCACGTGGAGCTGCTGCTGTTGTGTTGTTTCTGTCTCTTTTTCTAAGTTGAGCTGCTTCACAGGGTAGTGACATGGGAAAATCAAGTGATTTGGAGCTGGAAGGAAGGGAAGAGATGGGATTCTTACCCGGAGTCGGCTGACTGACGAGTGGCCAGTGGTAGGGCCCGAGAACCGGGACTGCAAGGGTGGTGCCTGTTTTGGCACGCAATACTGTGGTTCTGAGTACCGGTGAACTAGTTCCAATAACATCTTTTCCTTACACCATTGGTAGACATTCAACATGACCTCATGTCTGAGGTGCTAACTGAATGACATTTTATATCTATAGGTTTCACAAAGTCTAATTTGATTAGGACGAGTCGAAGATTCTAAAATGATATCTCCTAATCAAAAAGCGCTTGAATGTATTAAACATGTTTGTTTGTTTGTTTGTTTGTGATTCAAAGGCCTGGGTATGTTTTGAATTCACTGTTATAGGCTGGAGTCACCATTCCCTGTGATGACTCGCATGCCCACTCCCACAACTTTCCATCACAGGGTGGTGAAGGCCAACCAACAGAGCACAGAGTGGTAGAGTGTTATAGACCAACTAGCAGTAAATGGTGCAGTGCATCCGCGAGCACTAGGTCTTAAATTATCACACAAACCTGTTATTGATTACATCAAATGCCTCACATTTCTCTGTTGGTGATTCGGCAAAGGCCTGGTAAAAATTTTACATTAACCACGCGGCTGGTCGGTTTCGTTCTGCAGTCCATCACAAGAAGCATGCTGAGATGACCATTGTTTGCTAAAGCGGTTAGCTCTCAATGGCCACACACAAGGCTAGTCTGTCTCAGTTGCAGTTGGAACAGACAGGATAAACCTGGGACATGTGATCACAGTGAGAGTACGTCTCTCCCTCCCACAGCGTACAAGCCTTTTCCATCTATCTATATAAAGGCTCTCTACAGTCCGCCGTACTCTGGGACTACAAAGACCTGACCTTTGACCTGTGTTCTCACTTAGGTGGTTGACCAGAAGACAGGTACCTGACCTGTTCTGACACTACATCTTGGAGGGAAATCAGATGCCTGGTGCTTTGCTGTCCTGTTGCTTATTGTTTTTGTTGCTTATTTTATACCGAACTGGATGTTTGTGTGTCTGCACCCATTTGCTGCCCTTTAATGACAAAATGCACGCTAACAGATTCCCACAGGAGAAGCCAGAACGGATGCTGGCAGCTCATTCTATATTGTTGAATGTTACTGTTTAACCCTTTCAAAACATGGTCCAGACAGTTGCTCATGTGTGTCCCAAGGGACCACGTGGGCAAAAGGGGGGAGGTCGACTAAGGACTGAATTAACTGTACTAAGTGATTACAATGACATTTGTGAATAACAGTGTTAATGTTTTTAAGTGTTTTCCTTTAATTGATATTGCCTACAGTGCGGATGGATGATTAACAAGGGTTTACAATAAAATCTTAAAGTATGATGTTGAATCTGCTTCGATGCTAGACTTAGCAGCGGTTTAGGAAGGTAAACTGTCTGTGTTATTGGACAGTGTGAAGTCCAAGATTAAGACTCAGTCAGAGAGGGTGAGACCGGTTTAGAACATGCTACTGTCTAGCCAGAGCTCTCTCAGAGAGATTGTGGAGCAAAACAACTGCGGACCAACTCAAAATCTCCTGCTGTAGTAATCTGTGTCTTTCCTACAGGTATTCCATATTTCCCATATTTCCTGCCCCAACGACTACCGACCAGTTGCACTCACACCTGTGGTGATGAAGTGCTTTGAAAAACTGGTCCGGAGGCACATCACAGCACTCCTGCCCGAGGCCTTGACCCCCACCAGTTTGCCTACAGAGCGAAAAGATCCACGGAGGACGCTGTAACCTCAGCCCTCCATATTGCACTGTTCCACCTGGAGCAGCAGGGGAGCTATGTGCGGATGCTCTTTGTGGATTACAGCTCAGCATTTAATACCATCCTCCCACACAAACTAGTGGCCAAATTGATAGACCTGGGGCTTCCACACTCCACCTGCACATGGATCAACAGCTTCCTCTCTGGGCGTAGACAGAGGGTCAGAGTGGGCCATCACACATCTACGGCCTAAAGCCTCAGCACCGGCTCCCCCGAGGGCTGTGTGCTGAGCCCCCTGCTCTATTCCCTTTATACATATGACTGTCCCCCATCCACCACAGCAACACCATGGTGAAATTTGCTGATGACACCACGGTGGTGGGGCTCATCTCCGGGGGGAATGAGTCTGCCTACAGGGACGAGGTGGAGAGGCTGACAGTGTGGTGCAGCGATAACAACCTGCTCCTGAACACCGTAAAGACCAAGGAGCTCATTATAGACTACAGGAAAAAGAAAACAATCATTCAACCACTAATCATCAACGGGGACTGTGTGGAGTGGGTGGCAGACTTCCACTTCCTGGGAGTCCACATTGAGGAGGGTTTAACCTGGAGCAAGAACACCTCTGAGCTGCTAAAAAAAAGGCCCAGCAGAGACTTTATTTCCTGAGAGTACTCAGGAGGAACAACATCACACAGAGGCTGCTGGTTTCCTTCTACCAAGCCTCCATAGAGAGCATGTTAACAGACTGCATGTGCGCGTGGTACACCAGCTGCACAGCGGCTCACAGGAAAGCGCTCCAGAGTGTCATCAACACTGCACAGAAAATCGTTGGCTGCCCTCTCCTCACACTGGAAGAACTACACAGATCCCGCTGTCTCAAAATCCAGAACATTTTAAAGGACACCTCTCATCCAGGCCAAACCCCTGTTCGAACTGTTACCATCAGCCAGACGGAACAGATCCATCAGGGCAAAAACAAATAGACTCAAAAACAGCTTTTACCCATCTGCAATAACTGTAATCAACGCTGCTAAAGTGAACTGATCTGATTGAAGGATTGGTGCAATAAGTGTGAAGGGGTTCAATGTTGTTTTTGACTGGTATTTTTGTGATATTCTAGGTGTTTCCTATTCTGTACATGTTTGATAAATATTCACCAGGATCCAACTCGATCACACTGATACTGCATAGTATGGAACGCTCACATGTAGTTTCCAAATTTAAACCTTTCCCACTCTCCGACGCCTGCCAGACCCCGGCCGGGGCTGGGAATGCATGCTCACACGCGGCGACAAAGTCAACACGGCCCTGTTAGAAACTTAGGCTAAATATCCTCTACTTGCTCATGCAAGTGTCGCCATACCAACTCCTCAAAACACCACAGTAGCAACAGACGTCAAATTTAGATGTTTTCACTGAGGTGAGACTCATTCCAAGGTTGACACGGCTGGTCAGTCAGTGGGGCATTTTCCTGGTGTGGGCTCACACACCTGGGACTGCACAGTAGACAACAACACAGACTGCCACACTGCATACAAGCCTAGCGCTGACATGCTATGCATCCCTGACCTGTACTGGTCCTGTGGGAGTGGCCGGCTGTACCGAACTCAACGCCGGAAGGATGGAGAGGTACATGCGCGACAGTAGTATTGGCATTGGATGTCCTTATCATGCCATACGAAGCCTCACAGCCTCACAGGCAGCCCAGACTTTTTCTCCATTGACCCTAATGTGTTGACAGAGGCCATCGCGGTGCCCTGAGGGGTCCCAAATGAGTTTAAAGAAAGAAATCAAATCGCGACCGTGTTTGAATCAAGTCTGTTGATGTGGGTGTACAATTAACAAAAAGATGGAGAATGGTGGATACTTTCATTACAATCAACCGTCAAAGCTTGTGACTGTTAAATATTGAGATATTAACACGTGATTTTCCGAAAGACTAATTGAATTCATTTTAAGGAATTAATCCACAAATAAAGACCAAACTCTTTATTGTCAATTTCTTTCCGGTGACAGGACCATTAGATTGGTGAGTAATGCGCACACTTGGAAAAGCTTTTATCTGATGGAACCAGGCAACAGTTTTTCAAAACAAAGGTCTCAGACACAAAAGTAGTCCTGCAAAGAAACATTCACACTTGTAGCTTTCGTAGATGTCCCTGTTTTATCCCACAGGTTAATCTAGGAGACATTATAGATACCACGCTATAGGTCAGTTATGAATATGTGATACATGATATTTCATAGCCGAGGTTCTCATCCAGGATGAGTACAAGGCTGAGAAAGGATCTGTTCTCCAAAACATAGAAACCTAAACAGTGCAATTAATGATGTAATTAATTAATGCTGTAGCCTATCTAAGCAAAACTGTAAAATAAAAAAATAATAAACGGAAAATAGTTGCTCTTTGTTTTTATTGTATTTGTTGTCTATTATTATTATGTGCTTTAGTGAGTGTTTTTAAAATGTGTCTTCTTATTTGTTTAAATTAGCTCTTTAAGACTGTTGAAGGGTTGAAACTTGAAACTGAACGAATAGTTTATTTCAGTTTACATTATGAACAAATGAACAAAGTATGACAATTTTTGTGAATATGCAATTAACAATAAACAATATTATAGGCCCTACATGTTTACACCAGTCTATTTAATACAATGTAAATCACACAATTAACACCCGAAAAGTATTAGGCTGAAGCCCAAGGCTTATTTTTGCCTATCCTATACAATAGGATACAGAAAAACAACAATTTGAAAGAAACAAACAAAAAATGAAAGAAAAGAAAAAAACAACTTCAACTCATCACTAACAAACACATCTTAGTAGTAGGCTACAAAGTGTGGCGGTATCGTTTTCACAGGCCTCATGGGAAAGGTAACGAAGGCCTGGTTCCCAACATAATAAATGAAAATAAGGTGGTCTGCTTGGAGAAAGATTTAAAGTCTTTTAATGGAAAAATGCCTCTTCAAATAAGTAACAAAAAAGCAGGCAGCAGGTAATTGTACACTTATTTTTGTTTAAACACCAGGGCTGCTTTAGGCGCCATGGGCTCTATGTTATTATTTATTTATTTCCATCTTAAATATTGTACTACTGCCTGCCTTGGCCAGGACACTCTTGGAAAAAGAGTTTTTCTGGTTTAATAAAGCTATAATAAAACTATTTAAAATCTAAAACTGTAACAGAATATAATGCAGAGCAGCTCTCAGGCAACCTCTTTAAACTTGCATGTGGCACCTTTTTACCTCATAAATAATAAATTAAATCATTTAAATTTAGTTATAAACTCCTGGACATTAATAGCTCCTGTGTTTCAGCAGGTTTTCTTCAAAGTTCTGCACATTCAGAATCTAACTGGGTTCTCTGAGAGGTCAAACAGGATAAATCATCATAAACTTTGCAATCAATCCGCGGTCCACCTGCGTGCCGCACAGTGTGGAAGGGATCCATACCACAGATTCTGCAACCCGTTGCACTACTAATATCCATGGTAGTGTGGGGATTTAATTCTTGTTTTGTTGTGCAGGATCACAGCCCCTATGTGTCCACATGAGGAAAGGTCAAGATAGGCTATCAGAGTAAAAACGGACAGTCTATTGCATTGGCTAGGCAACTGTATGAGTTTATTTTTTTTAATTAGCCCAAGCTGATTATCTGTAATTTAGCTATTTCTACAATTATTTGTTCTTTTTAAATCTCCATGAAGGTGTTTATAAGATTGCTTTAAAATATCACTTTTGCTGCCCAGCCAACTTTAGTTGCCTGTGCCTTTTATTATGGAGATGTAGCCAACCAAACCGCTTGCTTTAAAGAGGCACAGGCTGCCAATACAATCTGATTATTCCTGAAATATCTAAATAATCTTCACAATGCGTAGAATTATTGTGGCAGTAACACGAGAGCAGCTCGTTGTTGAAGCAGGTAAACCTACATACAGAGGAAGCTGTGCGTCATGCGTAAAACCCAACAGGACTGTTTTATCCACCATATTCTCTCTCTCTCTCTCTCTCTCTCTCTCTCTCTCTCTCTCTCTCTCTCTCTCTGTGCATCTCAAAAATAAATAACAGCTGGTAGCTGCCGAGTGAAAGATTATTTTCACTGGTGATCTTCTGTTTATGGACTCACCGTCTGACATCGCTATAAAACAAATAGTAACCAATGTGTGTTAAAGAAAAGAAACAGGCTTATGTCCAAAGCGATGCTCTGTTCAACAACAGGACACTTACAGTTTTTTCTGAATGCTTAAGTGCTAATCGTGATTCTTGTAGCACAATTTCTAAAACTATTAATACGTATAGCAAAACCACTCACTGAGTTTGCAAAACTAAAAGCACAAACACTGCTTTGCACTCAGTTTGCAATTTTGTAACACACACTTTGCAAAACTGTAGGCACAATTCACTGCACAACACTCTTTTTGCAGAACTTTAAACACAACTCACTGCTTACACTCAATTACCAAATTTCCAACACACTCCTAGCAAAATTATACACATGTATGGCTATCATTAACACTATTTTGCCAACTGTCTGGCACACTTTCACATGTGAAAACTGTTTTAGATAATTAGTTTACTTTGCAATCAACCTAAGCACTATAAATAAGCCATAGGTAAGCTGTCTGTGTGGAGTACAATGGAAAGAGCAGTAAGAGTGAGAATCAGAGGAGGCCGAGGAGGCCGAGGGAGAGGACGTGGAGGTGAAGAAGTTGGAGGGAGAGGACGTGGAGGTGAAGAAGTTGGAGGAAGAGGACGTGGAGGTGAAGAAGTTGGAGGAAGAGGACGTGGACGTGAAGAAGTTGGAGGAAGAGGACGTGGAGTTGAAGAAGCGAGAGGGTTAGAGGAAGTTAGAGGAAGAGGACAAGGAGGAGCAAGAAGAGGACGAGGAGGGGAAAGAGGAAAGGTAAGAAGAGTAAGAAATAGAATAACTGATGACATCAGAGCTACAATAGTGGACCATGTCATCAACCATGGGATGACCCTGAGGGAAGCTGGCTAACGGGTTCAGCCTAATTTGAGCCGCTACACTGTGGCAAGCATCATTAGGACATTTCGAAATGAGAATCGGTAAGTACTTTGTAGCACTGCCATACTCTAATGATAAACACAACAGTACCATACATGCAAAAATACTGAAATTGTTACTTTACAGAATTGCTAGACGTCCACATGTTGGGGGCAGAGGAAGAATGTTCACTCCAGAGCAAGAGACCCATATAGTGAACATGGTGATTGCCAATAATGCAATAAGACTGCACGAAATACAGCAGCGCATAATTGATAATGACAC
>NC_060151.1:6730754-6772970 GCF_021292245.1 Micropterus dolomieu
ACTCAACCTCCCTCCATACTCTCCATTCTTAAATCCCATCGAGGAGTTCTTCTCTGCCTGGCGCTGGAAAGTGTACGACCGTCATCCTCATCAACAGGTAGCCCTTTTACAGGCAATGGAGGAGGCATGTGGAGATATTGACCAGGCATCATGTCAGGCCTGGATACGGCATTCAAGGAGATATTTTCCCCGGTGCCTTGGACTGGAGGATATCGCATGCGATGTGGATGAAATTTTGTGGCCGGACCCAGAAAGACGACATGATGTAGGCTGATTTTTTTTTGTTGTTGTTGTTTTTTTGTGAAATTACTATTTTGTGTTCTGACTTTGTCTTGGTTTTGATGAGTGTGAATAAACACCAATACTTGAAGTTTGGATCCTTGTATGTTTACATGACACTATGACAAAAGTATGACCTCAAATTGACATCTGTACACAGAGAAAGCAAAAGCCAGATGTGTTTTGTCTTCATACCATCAGTGTGTAGTTAGCACATTGTGTGCTTAGTAGATGATGGCTTGTGTTTACTGTTTGATACGAAAACACCATTTTTATGAAGGTGTGAAGAGTTAATCTAGCTGTGTTCGCTTTTGCAAGAGAACAACAATGTTTTGATAATTGGGTGAAAGGTTTTCTTATTTGTGTGTAGAGTTTTGCAAAAATAGCCAATAGTTACAAAAAATGTGCTTAAGCAATCAGAAAAAATTGTAATATATCTCAATCAATGCAGTGATCGTCTGACATAGATCTTACACTGTGTAGTCTTCATTTGCTCTGCAGAGACTAAAGACGTTTTAAATGCGCCGTTAATGGAAAGTTAAAGTGTTTCACTTGCCGGCTTGTTAAAGAGTGACGCAGGCTGCTTTCCAACAGGGTCACCAGTGCCATGGTGTGCGCTCACCAGATGTCAGTTGTATTAGTAAAACATAAAGCCTTAAACTGAGAAGATATTTGCCTGATTTTCTAAATGTTTCTGCCCAGCTCTGTGACTGTGACAAGCGCCCGACCAGCGCTTTACTGCGTACCTGCGCGCACACAGCCTGGATGACAGCTCATTTCGGTTAATGAAGCAAAATGCAGATTACAGACTGGTTAAATTATAAAAGGTATGAATGGAAAATGTAGAGAAATTAAGAGTAGGCCTACATTAGATGTACCCACCCCTGCTGCAGACATCATCACCACTGCCGTCAGTTAGAAGTAACAGTAGCACAAAAGAAGAAGCTGCACCAGCCTCGAGCAACTTCTTCTTTCCTCCCTTAACATTTATAGGCTACAGGCTACATTTTGTCCGGGACTGATGTGGAGTATGTGAGTGATTGACTGGTCTCTTGACTGCTACGAAAGTACCAGAACATGTAAATACCCCACCAAAGTACTCCTTTCATACTGAGACGCTTGTGTTTTTCACAAAGCCTGCACTGCCTCCTTGTGGCTGGACTGTGATAATGCAATGAAATATGAAATTGGCTTTGGGGGAGTATTGGAGCCCTGTCACCTGCCTTTGATGCTTGTATCATTAATAATTATCATTATTCTCGTGTAACACATACAGTGACTAGGACTGGCAAGCTTAGTAGCCTGTTGCCATGAACAATTCATCTAAATCAGCTTTGTGAGATGATATGGAATAAATAAATAATTAAATACATGTTCATTTTCTAGAGAACATATTTTATAAGTCTTTACCACCTGTTTCCAACATTTGCATTCAGCACATGTTGGTTCTTTAAGAACAGAAGAGACCAACATGATTATATACAGTATAATGTTGTATAATTAATATAGCCTATTAATACTTACATTCGTATATTATTTATTTAAGATATGCACCACTTCACTAGGCCTATATTTAAGTCAGTGTGTAACATTTAGAAGGATTTATTGACAAAAATACAATAATATAACTATGTTTTCCATGGTGTATAAAGACCTGTTATGTTTTTATTTAGAATGAGCCATTTCTATCTACATTCACTACGGGTGCTCTTACATGGAAGTCGGCATGTTCTTCCTCCATGCTTCTACAGTAGCCCAAAAGGACAAACTTCTCTACAGAGCGCAAAGTAGAAGAAGAGGCGAGGAAGTTGTCTGTTTTATTAGAAGTAAGAAAAGAAGTGTAATTTGGACTTACGGAGGCCTGTATGTATAATTTAGCACAAGAGCCAACAGAGCATGTTGGCCACCATAGCTTCTCTCTGCGTGATGGAAAGGGAGGAGTGAGAAGTGCATTCACATGGTGTCAGAACAATCTTAATCTTTTTCCTCCTTAAATCTTTAGTGCAAACCAGTAGTGAAGTATACATGGGACATAAAGGAGTATACAATTTGCAATTTGTAATAATTTTATAACTGTTAGGTTGCTGTCCATGCAGAGTGAACTAGAGGTGTGTTGTTTATGTGCAATGATGATGCTAAACACATCTTAGGTAGCCTCCATGTTGATTCCACATTCTGATTTAAGAGCACCTGGATGCACTGTGAATTACTGGTTGCAATTTGTGACCTTCACCACTAGATTCCACTAAAACTTACACAATGAATCTTTAATTTCTCCGTTTTTGTATTAATTCCATTATCTATAAAACATGACACATTTGCAATGAACTGTAGGGTGTTTGTACAAGTAATTGTCAATTGAATGTGTGGGCTTACAAACTGATTGAAACCTTTATTATTATTGTTTTTTTTTTTTACATGTTGGTGTTTGTTAACATCATGTTGAGGTGCTAATATCTCCACATCATGCTGTAGGCTAATACTCAATTATAGGAGTGGACAGTGGTCTTAGTGCTCATTAAATTTACCAGGAAACACACTTACATGTCATTTTTTATTGGTTGGTACATTGATTAGCAATATAATCTACCACATTCTTATTTTTCTAGTTTGATTGAAGAATCACCCAAATCAATCAATTATAGGATTTTTACTGTAATCATCTTAAAATGATATGATCTAGTGTTTCTGTGGATACAAGAATGTTACTTTGCGAGTCAAGGAACGTCAAATTGAAGACAAACAGCTTAATGCACATACAATAGCTAGATGTCATGCCGACTATGACATGTTAGACGTTACAAGAAGAATTCATCTAAATTTGATATTTATTATGACAGTGCAGCTTGGCTCATCTATGCAGACTGCACGGTCTTCTTTGTGCCTTGATAATGTTAACTCAACAGCCGCCTACTGGAAGGCACATGGCTGCAGTATAATGAATGATGGGTGGTAAATTCGCCACTGAAAAGTCTTCCACCAAGCTTTGCACTGATGGAAAGCCTTTGATTAAAATCATTAAAATGACACCTGCTGGGCTAATCCCAAAGTATGACAGCCTTAGTCAGACATTTTAACTAGTGTGCTGTACTTATATTATCCTGCCCAAAGATCACAAGCATCCCCCCAGCATGAGGAAGTTTCTTTCCAGGCTGTAAAGCACCAAATGAAGCCAGAGTCCAAAGTGATTCATAGCTAACTCAAGGATTTGGATTCACAGCTTTCAAAAGTCCACTTATCTAAAAGTAAGGGTAAAAAGCATTTGCTCTAAGTTACACATTAATACCTACTATTTTACTTATATTAAAGATAATTAGCCAAGACAAGCTTGATCCTAATTCAGATAAACTACAATATGAGTTGTATATAAAAATATTGGTGGTGATGGATAAAACACGTCTTTGGTGTGAGAGTCTCGGGTTTGGCTTTCTCTGCAAAGGTTTTTCCTGAGCAAGACACTTAATCCCAAGTTGCTCCAAAGAGTGTGACCTCTGACATAGCCTATATAGCAGTTGTTAGTCGCTTTGGATAAAAGTATCAGCTAAACATGTAAATGTAAATGTTAAATGTTATCTAAACAAAATCCTTTATCTCCTGATGGGTAATCAGAGCTCATGACTCCACTGTTAATAGTTTCAGGTAACTGGCAGACAGTGGCAGTAATATGTATCCCACTTATTGTTTAAAATAGCTGAAAATAAACTTCAATACTTCAGACAAACATGTTTGTTGTCAAACCTGTTTGCTTGTTAAAGCGTGATAAAAGAGAGAACAGAATAGGGCAAAACCTATTCTCTGTAGGTTCTCCTTCCCCTTTAAAAGGTCTGTAAAAATGTAACCAACTCAGAAACTCACCACGGTCTAGAAATACTTTGCACTTCATTTCAAAATTGATCACCATACAATATACATACAAATAATGTGTCATTTCTGCTATTTAACAAGCTGCGTCATGGTTACAACATTCACAACATTGGTTCCTGTGTCCAACACACCAGCCTTTGTTCCAATCTCTGGTGAAGTGGACAGTGTGTGTAGCATGTTTCACAAAGTGTAAAAGAACAATAAATGTACATTCATATACGGCATCTATTACATAGACTTCAATGTGGTAAAAATAGATTTATGTCATTCAGTAATTGAGATTGCACAAGCTCTGACATGAAACTGTCTTCAATCATGAGTCATTTTTGCAAGATAAAGGCATAGCCCTTCACTCCTCTAGAAGCAATACAGGAAGTAGAATTTCAGGCTCCAGTGATTAAAATGATCCTTATAAGGCCATGGCCATTCGCTGTTAGCCCATCTTGGATTTTATTCTGCAGAAAAGGATCAGGGAGACAGCCATGGCACATATCTGAGGAGAATATACATATTAGTAAAACATGCAATTAAAAAGCATAGTAAGTAAATAAATGGTTACAGAAAGAAAAGAAAGGATGCTAAATGTAATGTAAATGGTATATTATTGAAGTCATATTTATTATACCTAAGCAAGTGTTGATTTAAATTGGAAATGTGTTACTATCTGATAACAGATACACTTTTATTATCTCAAATTCATGCATGACACAGGATGGTCATCAGATACTGAATAAGGCTTCATGTTCAATCATTTTATCCTCTCTCTCAGCACATGAAGAGGACGAGAGAGAGGGTCATACCTCCAGAGCTGCGATTCCCAGGGCCACTGCCACAATAACCACTGTGTTGTCATCAATCAGCTTCTTGATCTTTGGGAAGCAGCCAGTGATTGTCTGACAAAATAGAGATAAAAAAGGTACAATAAGAAGTTACTCAACGAAAATGGTTTGGGATTGTGCGTAAAGATGTTTTTTTTTTTTGTTTCTTCGTCTTCCAAAGCCCATACCGTGGTACTGTTAGCCACTGTTTCATTACATGGGCTACTGTAGCTCGGACAGCACTGTGGTGGGAATTGATTGTTGTTGTTCACATAATACGAAGAGTTCTTGAAATCTGTGTAGTTGTAGAATCCACAACATTTCAGCTAATGTGGACAGAAAGAGAGCACATGTTAAGCATAAGTGAAATGGTGTGATCACATTTTTTAATTTGTTGTTCCTCAGAATTACATACAGTGGTCATGGTAGTATTCCACAGTCCTGTGGTGTCAGGATTTTTCCCATAGTCCTTCCTGATGTTCTCAACTGCTGCTGTGCCCAACTTGAATAACAGCTGGTCTGCCTAAAATGCAAGCGTACAGTAGCTTCTGGATCAAAGTATCAGAAGGCAGAACATGGCATGATAATATGAAGAATATTCTTCTATAAGAAGTTCACTACTTAACTTACCAAAGGTCTGAATACCAAGATCACCACAGCTCCTGCAACCTCCGCTATGAAGACCACCAAGACTATAATAAAAAACTAGGGAAAAGATCAGAACGTTTTATTGGATTCACTCAGGCTTCCACTGGAGAGATTAAAAAACAGCGGCTGATAACACATCTGTGAGCGATGTTCCTCAAATTAATACAAAATGTCATATTCCATCATGTTTTCCACATGGTTTTCCGTGGTCTGAGGTTTGAGTGGAGCTCTTTAAATTACGTCATCTTGTTGTGCCATCTTTTTCTGCAACACCCGGCTGGAGAATTAGCACCGTCAGCTGTTTATCTCGACACGACCAACTTGGATGGAAACTATTTCAACTATGCATGAGACATTGGAGCGATTGGTGCTTAATTTTTAAAGGGTACTTTATTCTGTTAAATAAGAAGATTGATACTACTCCCATGTCTGTACGGTAAATATGAAGCTGCCACCAGCAGACAGTTAGCTTAGCACGCAAGACTTGGAACTGCCAGAAACCGCAGGCCTGACTGTGCAAAAGTAACAAATTCAGCCTTCTTCAGAGAAAGGACACGTTCTGGTTTCACTGCTTATGATCTTTATTCTAAGCCACCAGCTGCTGGCAGTAAATTCAAATTTAGCATACAGATATGAGAGCGGTATTAATATAATCAGCAACAAAGTGAATAAGGGTAATGTTGAACTATTAGTTTAACCCTCGACAGTAGCAGACAACAACCTACCATCAGCAGCATACACTGGCTCTCTCTGATGGCTCCACAGCAGCCTAGAAAGCCGATGATGAGCAGGAGTGCTCCTATTGCAATCAGCAGGTAGCCCACGTTGAGCACCTGATTGAGCTCTGGTGGAACGTTATCAATTTTCCCCAGAAAGCTGAAAATGGAGCCACTGTCCACCTTCACCCAGATCCCAACACCCAGGATGGCAGCACCCGCCAACTGAGGGGGAGCGATGGGAAGAAGAAGAGAAAGGGAGGGAGAAGAAGTGAGGAAAATCTCAACGATTAAACGATTTTACATGTAAAGGTCATTTTACTGTCATGGGCATGCACATGCTTGACTCATATTAGGGACTAAAAGTCAGGATATATTGGCCTCTGCTGCTTCAAATTTAAACAGTCTCCATGAAGAGTCCAACAACTTCATGGAAGTACAATACAAGTGCCCTTTTAAATAGCGTTTATCCTATGAGATATTTCTGACAAGTCAAAAGTGAATAACAGTTGGACAGACGCATCAACCGAGAGGATATTCCACATTTTGATACTTCAAACCACATTTTGTCTTGCAGGTGCTGTAAAATACCCCATTGATTTATTTCTGTCATGAAGTTACCACTTTTCTTTGCACTATGCCTACATACTTTTATTCATTCAGTGTTTTCCCCAGAAAATAAAATCATATAATATTTTTAGTATTTCTAATTAAACATTAAAACTTACAAAGATAATGCCATTGAAGAGAACCATCATGCCTTTGAGGAACCCAAAGCATCCCATTTTTGCTGCAGATTGTTCTTCCTACAGAAGGAAAACAAAAGAGAAAGAAATGCGTCGTTCAACACTGGTCAACCAGTACTGTCCATGCAGTTTCAACCATTTCTAAAAATGTAAGTCATTTGTGTGCACTGCATTAATCATCTTCATGATATGTTTACGCAAGTTTCACTATGTCATAATGCACTGCTAATTAGGTGACAAATTAACAGTGGGATTGTGCCGTTTCCTCTGTGAAGTGGGAGCGCAAGTGGGGGAGGGGAAAACACCTGCCACTTTCCCCATCTCCGCACCTTTTAGCCTCAGTAAGCTTAATAACGTATCTTTCTCAAACACCGAGTGCCCTGAGCCATTTGTTTCCACCCTGAGGATATTTACTGTACACATATCACCTTTCAGGGAACTGGGCGAGGGCTTTGTTAAGTTTAGAAAAAATGGGAGTTGAGATATCTGAGGAAGTATGCCTCACTGCAATTTCTGGGAAAGTGTTTTACTGCCGAATGCAAATGAAGAAATGAACCAAACTACAACACAGCTGACGTGGAAATGTTTCCCCTCTTTGCAACTTTCCCTTTTTGCGTTCAAATTCAGAACATTTTGCTATAACATTTGTGTGACTTTGTCAACTTAAAGATGATATGGGTGAGGTTATATGGACACAAATGCAGTATATTAAAGAGACAAAGACTCTGTGTAGTGTGTGTATTTGCATAGAAAAGTCTGCGGCCAGCCAACTTATGCATCACACCCATTGGCCTGGGTTGAGTTAGACTATGATGCCGAAACTAAGGACCAACAGACACATATTACAACATGACAGCCCATTAAGTTCTTCTGTATCTGTTGACACATATGTATACACAACACAGTCTCTTTACTGTATATTTCTTCATTGTACTGACTCGTCAAACAGGCACAAACATCACTGTATTCTATCTCCAAATCTCCTCCTCCTTTTACAACCTCTACTGTTCCAGAGTCACTTCAAGATTGTCACTTCCAAATGTGTGTGTGTGTGTGTGTGTGTAGACCTCCCATCAGGGGAACAGTGTCCTTTGTGTGGCGTGACAAAACAGACAAATTGTTATACCCAACAACAATGACTGAGCAGAACTCAACAGGTGGCTTTCTGAGAACTGGGACATCCCTCATGGCTCCTATCAATCATGCGCGCTGCTTTCTACTTGAAGCCTTTACAGTTATTTTCATCCCCTAATACCTTTCATGAACGTCCACTCAGACAAACATATCAAATGAACCCAGAAGTGTTTTGTCAGTCAATTTTTTTTGCCTTTGCTGGTCGTCATCAAGTTAATCATACATTTGGGAACCAGGATACCCTCAAGCCGTTGCCTTGACTTCCCAGACTCCCTCTATAATTACACTCCTCTGAGATTTTTACTACTTCCTCGTGGTCAGAGATTGACACCCAGGAGTTGGCCTGGTGATGCATTAATAAGGTAGAGTCACATGCAAATCTCAAAATGTCCCAGCAATGACTGAAAAAAGGGATGTAGTGTGCACTTCCATTATGCCTTGGAACACAAAAAAAAGGAGAAACTCTTGTTTGGAGCCGACATATTTATCGCTGTACTGTATGTGTTGAATGTGTGAGCAGCTCCGTGGCCTATGTTACTTGGTCTTAGATCAACAAAAACGGAGTTGTCTCAGAATGACTTGACAACAGAGACACACAAATCTCAAAGGACGCCATTGAGCGGAATAATTGCAGGCAGGTCTCAGGAGACAAAGGATCATTGTGGCATGAATCTCTCCCTATTTTGGTACAATACCAAATGAACTTAAACTCACATGGAGAAGCTAAAACACAACTTTAAATCACAGTCAGTTTAAGTTAAGTCGTTCTTCAGCTTACCTTTCAGAGGAGATATACAGGGACGTGCTCCGAGGCTGGGTCACAGCTCTCTCTGAGTCTCTACCTTCACTGTGGTGATGAGGGCTGTGGTTGCAGGACCCAGCTGGCTGTGAGATAAAAGAAGTATGGGAGTGTCTTATTCTTCTGTCCTCTGAAAATGACCCACAATGTACTCTCTGGCTCCCGTTTCCTGTGGCTCTGCCGCTCTGTTAGATATGAAAGGAGGGACTTTTTCGGCTTTCTGTTGCCGGCTGGTTATAAGCACTGGAAAGGGAGGGGGGAGCAGGTGGGCGGGATCAAAGCAGCCAAGTAATAACACACATCACCAAGGCTGGTCACCCCTGAGGGAGGGTAGAGAGAGAGAGAGATCACCTGTCTGTAGCCACACCAGCTTACCACATCCGGGCCTCTGTTTCGAGGTGTTAATTTGAACACAGTTTGTAAATATGATTAAATAATATGAGCATTTACAGTGTGTAACCATTTGTAATTAGTAAGTACAGGCAAATCTAAAACCTTTATGTCCTTAGCGAATTACAAAACAAGTGTGTTCCAGTCTAGTTTCAGATTTAACCATAGAACTGAAACAGTACAACAGTGATTATAAGATTATTTTACTTGACCTCAGTGTTGATCGTGATTATTATTATTTAAAGACTCAGCTGGCCGTTTCTTCACGGTTTTCATCTTACTTAAGCGACTGGAGCTTTTTTGTGTTTGTATTGGTACTTTTAAATCTGCTAAAGCAAACATTTTCTCAGGGGTTCTACATGGGTCAATCCTACGACCACTGCCTTTTCATTTATACATGCTCCCTTGGCAACATTAAATGTATATTTTTATATTAACAATGGATCAAATAATTACCTATAATGTAAAAGGTGATGCTCATCGTGATGAAGCCATTATTAATTATCAGCCGACTCTGCAGTTACCCACAGCCATACAAAGTATTTTAGCTCCATACAGGTGAGGGGGACTCTGTATATCTCTCAGCTCCTTGTTTTGGTTTTATGGTCAGAAACTTCACTGTTTGGCTCAGACTTAGTGCTATCATCAATACCAGACACAGACAAAGCATGAAACTGTTATAAACCTCTGTGTGCTACCCACCCAGCATCAAACAGCAGACAAAGTTCGCAACTAGCTGGTGAACACAGTGAAGCGTTTAGCAGCTCATGAGCCACATACTTCCCTCAGCAGTTCAAGGTGACTGAAAACAAGAGCTCAAAGGAGTGTGAATATCGGAAGTAACATTTGCCAGGTGGACAGAAAAACAATTTAAAATGAATGACAATGTGTCTCCTAGCCAGCTGGAGCGGAACAATAAAGTGCCACCAAGTGGCCAAAAAATAATCAAATCAATCAATTCATTAATCAGAATCAATAAATGCAGGTTTAATAAATTACTAAGAATTGCTGTATAAAAACAACTGGCCAAATTTTGACAATTGGCTTCTTGGAAACGGCAGCTGACAACTATTTAGGAGCTGTACTGGAGCTTTTGGCTGTATTACGTGATCTTCCTCAGCAGGTTGAGGTTACTCAGTTGTCATGAAATTGTAGAAGTTTTAATTTTCTGAGCACTTTAACAGTAGTTAAAGTTAAAATGTGGATTTTCAAGGCACTTGGTGTTCAGAAAACAGAAACATTAACAACCACAATTTCATGACAGTCCAGCCAAATCCCCCTACAGAGAAAGATCGTGTAATATCATAGAAAGCTCCTCCCGGTAAAGCTACTAAGTGAAACTTGGTGAGAGATTGTTTTGTCAAGAACTGGAAATGTATCCAGTCTTTGTCTTTTTAATCCAAAACAGCCCTTGTCAAACTAAACAATGACATTAGGAACAGTGATTCATTGAGAACTTCTGTTGATTATAATATGAAACGATATGAAACCCTTCCCTTTCCTCTAGTCATATCAGTCCTATAAACAAGCTGGTGTATGTGCAAGTGTATTTACATATGATGTCAACTACTGGATAGCAAGAATTGTTGTTGAATCAAGATAAGACAGAGATATTGAGATACAATGAGCAAGTCGGGAAGCTCAGTTGTTTTAAACTCTAATCTTAACCTTAAGAGTCCTGTTAATAACATAACTATCACGTATGGAGGTGTGGTGGTTTGCACAAACCATGGCAGAGTAGAATGCTCTCTTTGATAATAACCCTAACCAACTAAATGAAGGCTCCAGCATTCAAAACGCAGCTGAGTACTTTTTTGTATTCAAATTACCTAATTGGCTGTAAGTGCATGACTGAATAAACTTTACAATTATATCTTTACTTTTTGAAGCACTTAATAGTTTGACTTCCAATTATGTTTCTGAGTACAAGGTGGTGGTTTTCTAATGTTGTAACGTTTAATTACTTGTAGACAGCTGACAGGTAGGAGTCTCTGACACCAGGTTTTACTAAATTTGAGTCTCTCAGACTTTGGCCTCATATATCTTGAACTGTATGTCACTGACTCAATAGAGAAAGAAGTGAGGAAAGAGGATTTATAATTTTTGAGTAGCTGATAAGAATAGGTGTGGAATGGGCCTATATGAAGTAAATGAATAAATACTACTCACATATTCAAATTAATTTTTAAAATCCATTTTATATTAATAAATATTTCACTCTTAAAATCCAAAATGTTACTTCTAATCATGAATTTTCTTAGAACTCTTACCAGTACACTATGTTCCCCAATGCAAAACCTTATATTTACGCAAACATCCAGCATCCAGCGCAAGTCTAGCATTCAGGTGACACAGTTTCCTAAATTAGGCAAGAGGCAAGAACACGCTGCATATTTTTAACGATTGTTCCAAACAAATGTCTTTCAGAAAAAAATAAGGGTCATTGTATGAGGTGTCATGCCCCCCGCCCCCACACACACACCTTAGAGCAAATTATTCAAGAGGCAATGACACGCTGCATATTATTAACCATTTGAGTTAAACAAATGTCTTTCAGAAAAAAGATAAAAATACACATACGGGTCATACTCACATATTTTAGTGATTCATCAGTTAACAAAATTGACAGGAGAGAAAAAAGTGCATTTGCTTAGAAACTAAAATACAGATGGAACACAAGAGAACTGAGCTGAATTTCCTGAGAAATATTCACATTAAACTCACAGAATTTCTCGTCGGTGCCTGTGAGTCTGGACACTGGGACGGTGAAAATAGATAATAGGAAAATGAAAGATAAACACTGCTCTCCTGGCCCACACCACAGATGGCCAATTTTTGAATGACTGAAATGGAAGAACCTATATTTGTGTCAGTACAGGCAGTGAAGTGCAACCCACAACGCTCAAACCTCATGTCAATTATACAGCCTTAATTTCATGTACATTTAACACCCACATATGTCATGATATCTTAACCACCACACTGGTATTAACAGTAATTTGTCTTTTTGGTTTATTTGACCAAGCGATTATATTTAAATGATTCTTAAAGGTGGAGTAAGAAATTCTGGAGAAATCCAACACCATGACAGAGCGAGTAAAGTAATTACAGTTTACTTAGTTGTGGGTTAGCATACTGTTGTTACAGTTGCTGCTGCCAACCATAGCTGCCAACATGAAGTTAACATGAGAGGGCGAGACGATCCCAGAGCCAGTAATGTTACACCTGCTCCTCCTGTTGGCAAACAGGGAAGTAAGCTGAATGTCTGTGGGCGAGTCATTAAATATTACCTGACAAAAAAATCATGGCTGGAATAGCCACTTTGTTTATTTCCCATTTACAGTATTTTGGATTAGAATCGCCTACCCCACCTTTAATTTTTAACGGCCCATTCCAGTGTTTTAACCCATTTAATACAAATGATGTGCCCCTTATCACTGCAGAACACTTTCCAAAGCCTACATAAATGTTTGCCTAATATTTTATATCAAACCTTTAATTGACCATTTGCCCCTCCCCAGATATTGTTGGTACGCCGGTGTACATGCGCTTTACAGCGGTAATGGTGGCTGATTTACCACTCAAAATTCTTTGTTCTTGATTTCAGACAGAGGTAGAAAAAAAAGCAGCCCCTCATTTTTAGCCGACTACCGTCAATTTTGCCACTGAAATTATAACTGCTGCTGGTAGATTTTATCAGCTGTAACTAGCTAGCTAATTAAGCTAACGTAAGCTACATGAGTTGAGAGCTTGTACTAAGAGCTAGTTATTAAGATACTAGTATTTTAAGTATGATAGAGAAAAATGTATGATTACATTGTTCGCATTCATATTTTAAAAACAGTATGTTTTACGTTTAACATTACAAGAGAAAAGGCATTTAGGATAAGAACTGACCAATGTGTTTTGGTGAAGGTTAACACTATCTCGGATAACAAGTTTAGCTGGGGTTCCTTTCCCAAATAACATTAGCTGTTAGCGTCTGATATAGTAGCATCCCAGACAGGCTCCATGTAATGTAGCCTATAACAACATAAATAATGTAGTATGAAATGCTTCTGCCATTGGAAGTAACAACGAGTTGCTATTGTAGGTAGTAAGCTAGTCAGCCAGCCATGCTAACGTTTGGAGCTTCTCTTAGAGCAGATAAACATGCTTTAATCCATTTACTTCCAACCATTTTCTTTTACACTTCTGCTCTTGTGATTTTGGAGTTACAAAAAAGCATGAAACCATCAGCCAAAATCTTTATATATGGAGTTATCTTTCTTACTATAGCCATGCACACCGCTTCAATATGTCGGACCAAACTGTCATGGTTGTTAAACTATGAGCTTTTTGGGGGAGGGACTAAGCGAATGGTCAATTGTACATCATTACTAAACACTGCATTTGCCCCCCCCCCCACTGTACCAAATAAGTTCAAAACCCATGTTTGGGCCCTGTACTTTGCAACAGTGTGTGTCCTGCACAGCGGTTAGACAGGCCCACTTTTATCTTAAACCACTGCTTATGTGTTCACAGGTGACGTTCATATCATCCTGGACATGACAGACAAGACAAACACAGCAAAGGAAAGTCCGTCTCTTCACTGGAAGTCTCCCTTTGGTTTCCGGGGGCCAACCTGTCTTTTTGTCTTGTTTAGCTCCTATCACCAGTGTCTGAACTCCTCAGGTCGCTTGCTTGTCCGGGTGGCTCTTTAGCTTATGGAATTTAACGCTGTCCAGCTTCTCGAACCTCTTCTCACAGAATTCACAGGTGAAGTTGTAGTGGGCCTCTGTAGTGTGTTTCTTCATGTGCCAGTTCAGGGACGCACGCTGGCGACACTGGTAGCCACAGATTTCACATCTGACAGATGAGAAAAGAAGACAAGAAGGAAGGAATAGGGAAGAAAAGAGAGGAGTGGCGATCATGTAGATTTTGGGCCATGTTGTATTTATTTATTTATTTTTAAATCAAATTTAAATTAATTAATTTAAATTTTTAAATTAAATTTTCATTTCTGTGAAATAATTAATCCAGGATCAAGAGTCCATTAACCCTATACTGATTCACAAACTGGAACTTCGGTCTAACCTGCTCGGTGTGAAAACGTGCAGTGATTAAATCTGTTTTCAGCATTAGTTACTCACTGGAGTGGTGTTTCTCCTGTGTGGGTCCGCCTGTGAACCTCCAGGTGATTCTTACGCTTAAATGATTTTCCACATGTCTCACAGATGAAATCTCTGACCCCTGTAAAAACATTCTGTTACATTTAGAGGTTTAGGAAGATTCTGGACATGACAATTGTGTCTTTGCGAGCCCACCTGAATGGATGATCATATGTCGATGCAGGTGGTTTGACAGGTAGAACTTTTTCCCACAGCCTGGATGGGGGCAGACCTTGGTCCTCCCTTTCCTGTGAACTAGGTTGACGTGATTCTAAAGAGAGTGGGGAGTGAACCAAAAAGATGGTTGTTTTAATCTTCAGCTAAACAAACTGAAGCTTAGTGTGAATGGATAAATGTGTTGCATTACCTGAAAGCTGCTAATAGCTACGTAGACCTGACTGCAGCCCTCATACGGACAGTGGAACATCTTGAGCATCCCATCTGCCTCTATGACGGGGCCTCGCCTGTTTCTCTTTGACCTGACGCTGCAAAAAACAGACACTGGAGGCTTAGTACCCAATGACAAGAAGACAATATGTGGAGGAGAGTTGGATCCTTCTCAGTCTGTCTGAATATCACGTGCACTGAAATTCACCATGTGGAGTATATGTGGGTGACTGACCTGCTCAGACTCCGCTGCAGCTCTCTGTCACTACTCAGCTCCAAAGCGTCAACAGTAGGCTGCAGCAGCTGTTTATCACTCAGACCTGCAGAGAAACAGTGTGTGAAATCATGATTACAAAATGACTCATGCGGATATTGGCTGAATCAAAACGGCCATCCTCCAGAGTTGAGGACTGGGTACTCGAGGACTATTATAATAGTAGTCTGCTGGGCACACATTTTCACCAACAAAAATGCATGAATTAAAGCTACCAATAATCCAATACTGTTATAGGACTATCAGGAGTTGGGTGCATAAACAGTTGTCAAATTATTAGTAGTAGGAGTATTTGGTCATATCCCGCCCCTGATCGGATTGATCTTTTCATAGCTAAATAATGAAATGATATTTTATATATTACATCTTAATTCAACTTCTGGTCTGCCATGTCATCAAAAAGAATGCACACTGGTGTCCTGATATGATGAATGCTGGTGGTGATGTTCAAGACATAATATGGAACATAAGAAACCTGGTTATTCTTATCTCTGTAACATTATCCAGGTTTCTGAACGTTTGAAAAGGAGCGTCTTTGACTCCCCAACATCCCAGACACTTCCTTACTGAAGTGCAGGGAAACCAGTTTCCCTTTCATGACCAAATATAATGTTTATTACATTATACAGCTTACAGGGGCAGACGGGATGAGCGCTATTTCCGGTAACCGAAGTAAAACAACATGTTATTATGTAAAATTATGATGTTCTTGTGTTTATTGTAGCCTACAGTTTAACTTTAAAATTTGTCTGTTTTGATCTGTAATGAAATTAAGAAATTGTAAAATTAATAATCCCCGTAACTGCCACACTGCCGTTGTCATCACTCAGTTTAAAGTGCTCACACACAGCTGATGGTCTTCATTCTGTTTTCCTCTTGATGTGAACTGGAGCGTTACGTTCACTGAGGTGAGAGGAGGTCAGACATGGGAAAAAATCCTGAATATTCACATTTAACAAAAAACCTACACAACGAAAGAATATTCAAATATTCGTGTCCAGCCTTAGTGCGGTCATTCAAGTGAGCGTTTTTTCCACTTGTCATTCCAGGACAGCAGGAAAATGAGTGCATTGACCCAAAGCCTTTGGATCCCCACTTTCACTTTCATTTCAGCGTGTAGAACATCAAAACTTTTTCCATTATATCTTGTGTACATAATGTACATGCAACGTATGACAGTCTTATCACAGTTTAGATCAAATGACAGGATGTTTGCATGGAACATAAACAACCACCTGGCTGGTGTACGCAAATCAACCCCCGTAGGTCACAAAATATGTGGCAGCTAGTATTTCAGTTTCAGTTCATAATATAACAGCTTATAAGATCAGCCTCACACTCCTATCAGCATCACGAGTGTAGTGCAGAGTGAGCAGTGGTCTTTTTTTAACCATGCAATGCAGAATTAATCAAACTGCCACTGTAAAGACTTTTAAAAGGTCGATTTGATGTCAAAAATTCTTCCTGATCTTTGGCATGCCTGTAGCTGGTGGCTCCATAGGCAACAGCAAGACTCGCTTACATCTACAAACGGTCCTACGTCCTCATTTGCAGTCTAAAGTCTGTCTGCAACCGGACTCCCCGTTGCGGACTTCACAGGTACACAGACGCATATAAATTTGGGAATCTGCATGTGCAGGAAATCCCCTATTTGGATTCAGCCATCCTCTATGCATTGAATTGCGCCAAAAAATACCAAGTATAGCGCACCTGTCATGGAGTCTTCATCCTCTGCTGGTCGGAGTTTTGAGTCAGACGTGCAAACCTGGTTGTAGGTGACACCCCCGATGACAGTGCAGGTGACTTCCTCCACGTTTCCGCCGCCCATGTTGAGCTGGATGCCCTCCGATGCCAGGGCCTCATAGCTGGGGCCAGTGATGATAATTAACTAGGGATGGAAAATGATGGACAAACAAACTGGTAACTTTTGAGAAATGAAAAAGCATATAGTAGTAATAGTCCTTGATGTGGTCTAAGATCTCTACAAGGTACTCAGTCACCTACCTGTGAGCCTTCCAAAGTGCTCCTCTGGTCAGGAATCCCACAGCTGGTCACCACCGTCTGCAGAGTGTGAGGGTCAAACAGCTCGCTCTGCTCTTGTACTTGCATGGGCGGCGGGACTGACAGCTCCGCCTGAGCTCCCAGTTGGACTGAGCCACTAAAGCTCTGTGACAGCACCGAGTCCCCGCACGTCTTCTCCAGTTTATCTGCTGAGGACGCCGTCACGGTAACACACTCGTACCCGTGCGATACAGTCCTGATCTCCTCTTCTCCTCCGTCTCTGCCTCGCCTCAGATCCTCAGCCTCCTCCTCTGAGGGGAGGGTGTGAAATGCTGCTGCGGGGGAGCCTTGCTGTCCCTCCATGACCATCTCCATCTCCCAGACAGGCTGTCCTGTCAGGGGAACATCCTTGGAAGAGGCCTCTATACTGGGCTGGTGGTTCAGAGGTGCAGTCTGTTCTACTGGGCTAATGGTTGAATGTTGTACCTCGGAAACATCGACACTTTCTCCTGCATCTACAGAAAAGCAGATAAATCAAAGGAGCTTGTTGATCATCAAGGGATTCGGGATTTACCAGCCACCAATAAATAGCAAACTACTCAGAATATCAACACTGAAAGTAAAAATAAAACCTTTGAACTGTTTGTGAGCCTCCTTTCTCCTCTTCCTGCTCACTACACCTTTAGCCATGAGCACGTCTGTTTGTGCTGCACTCTCTCCGTCCCCTTCTCTGTTCACTTCCTCTTCATGTTCAGAGTCACTTGCCTCCCTCGGTGGTGAGAAAAGGTACTGCACAAATGAGTGGTTAGAGTCACACTGCCAGATAGCAGTGGTAGAGAAGTTGGGCTGGGGCTCCAGGGCTCTGAGCTGGGGCTCATGAGGGCAGGAGCGGGAGTGCTCCTGGTACCAGCACACCAGGCTCTGGAGGCTGGACACACGCTCCTTCCTGCCTGGGAAAAAATAAAAGTCAGATGAAAGAACAATCGCAGATGAGCGAAGAACTGGTTTTGTCAAATTTGTTTGAATCTACAGGTGAATCCCTTGCTGAGTTCTGTATCTACGAGAGCAACAACTCTTTGTGCAAGAAAAAGACAACATACACACAATATTCTTTCCTACGGAAGCCCATTTTGCCAAGAAAAGAAAAGAAAAATCAATGAAAATTTAGGACTGAAAAAATACAAATTGAACATCTAGAGATACCAAGTCATAATTATGAGGCAAGATCAAAAGTTTAGTCAGATATTAGGTCCTACCTCTTGGTGCTGCAACTAACCCTAAATGTTATTTTCATTATCGATGAAATTGAAGATTATTTTTTCATAAAATGGTGAAAAAAGCCCAAGGTTATGTTCAATTATGTATTACACTGAACAAAATTATAAGATGTCCAGTCATAGTTTTGAGCCATTAAGTCTAAATGAATAAAAATATAGATTAGTAAACGGTAAAAGTCAAAATTGCAAATTATCATTTCATAATTATAACTCCTTCCACTATCTCAATATTTGACGTAATAAGTAAAATATACTTAGTAAGACAAAAATATTATAATGTTTTAAATGTGTGTAAATGTACTTATTATCTCATAATTTGGACTTTGTCTCATAAAATTGATTTGGAAATTTAAATTACTTAATCATTTGGGTTTTAAGTCAGTAAGTGTATTTTTATTTTGTCATTCATCAAAGGCCATGCATTTCTCTTCTTACCTGGTACTTGCCTGACCATTGAATACAGCAAGACTTATTGATGCAGGATTAGTAGTAGGTCTTTGTGAAATGTAAACAATCTTCAATGTCTACCCAGGCTGACATTGTAAGTCTTAAGTCTACAGGTGTAATGAGTTATGAGTTTACCCACATGAAACCAGATGACTGCTGGCACACAATGTTCTGTTTCTCAATCAATCATATAAGCAAACAGCAGCAACGCAGACTTAAGGATGAAAAGATGAAGAGATTTATCTTACATAAACAACCTGTCCACTTAAAATTTATTATAAGAGAAGCATCTCACACCTCCCAAACCCATGTGACTGACATGGCAACTTACCTTTTTTCTGTTTTACAGAGACTTCTGGAGACATCTTCTTCCTGTAATGTAGAAACACGTACTTAGGTCCGGTTAGGCAGAGTAAAACACCTCCTCGACTAGGCAGGGAAATCTTTTATTTTGGCTGACAGAATAGAGTGACTAGCTAACAATATCACGGAAGATTTGCCCGGACTCGTTCGGTAACCATCTGTGCGCTGTTTTAACTGGGCTTACCCGCAGTATTTCTGCTGGTATTTCTCTCCATAGGTGGAGTTGAGCAGGATCAGGTACTCTGCCAGTCCAGCATCACTCAGACTGGTCCGCCTGCGGAGCTCACTCCACAGCTTGTGCGACTCTCCCAGGTACACCCTCCTCACATCGTACTTTTTTCGGGATTCAAGCCGCCTCTGAGCTCGGTCCGAGTCTGTGAGCCTGGGCCGTCCTCTGCAACGCCTCAAAACACATTTCCCTTGGTCCCCAGCTTGGTCAGCATCCAGGGGAACCTCCAAGTCTGCCAGGCTTTGCGCCATCTTGGCCTCAACAGCTGATGTTGTAACCTGGCGTCCCGGAAGTTGTCAGACCTAACAGGAAGCACCGGTACAGACGCCTTTTTCTGCTTAGTCTTCCCACACCACGGGTTTGTAAACTTTGCCGAAACATTTGACATGTGTATTTCTCGGCCAAAATACTGAGAGAATAACCTACTGTGTTCACCGAGGACCGCAGCGGAACGGGACATTACACGGTGTTTTTCACACGGACCACAGCTGCACGGACACACATGTGCAACATGTAAACAGACGCAGGAAACTTCGCTGTGGACATCGTTATCAGATGATTTAAGTAGAGAAAAGTGTGTGTATCATTGTGTCGGTCATGACAGACATTTTAACACTTGTGTTTAGGACTTTTATGTCACAGACGGACGTGAGGAAGGACCTCCACGTCGCGCCGCCGCCACCGACCACCTGCAGCACGCTGCTGGTCGGAGACAACAACATCAGCCGCTCTGTGCTCCTGCTGGCGGCCGTGACAGCTGCCTCAGAGATGGACATCAAAGTGGTGTTTTTCACCCAAACACAAATTCAAAGCCTTCCGGTGGCTTTGCAGAAATGTGTTCCCAGCCTGAGCCCAGAGAGTTTAAAGGTAGAGACCACTTTCCTCCCAAACTGTGCTTCATATATTTCACCTCAATAAGTTACCCATTCTAAAGGGAGTAAGTTGTAACTAACTAATTTATTTATTTATGGATAATAAATTATTTATTAATGCTTGTTAAAGCATTTCTGGCTCGTGAGTATCCTCCTCTTTTCTTATTAATGGTCATTAAGTTATTTCAAGTCATTCATTTTAACTCTATAAAAAGGGTGCATTATGAGAAAGTGGTGCCATGTTTTTTTCATTAAATACCTATCTCACTGACACAGTAATGGTTGTGCATATTTGCACTTTCATTTGTTTGGGTTTTATAAACTTGTTAGAAAATAGAATTATTTCGAAGAAGTTAATGAAGTTTTTTAGTTTAGTGAAGCTTGATAGAGCTCATTTTGAGAACACTCAAAATAAATTAAAATCTATAGATTTTCATATCATGGAACACGCTAATTTGATAAATAATTTTAATCTGAACATTTAATCTATTCATAAAAAATGTTTGCCATAAAGTTGACAAATTAAGTAGACATTACAGAACTTACAGTATATCACATTATGTCAGATGGGAGCACATTAAAGAGCAAACAGCAAGCAGTGGTGTGTGAAGACAAAACAAGACACATGAAGACGTCGCATTGAGAAATGGCGATAGGCATTTTCCCGCTAATCTTCAACATTTCATAGATTAAACAGTTTATGGAGTGTCTGACCAGCTACCTTGACTCAATCAGCTTCTGTCTGTCAATTCAGTTTCTTCTTTCTTTGTTTTGTTTTTTTTAAAGAAAATCCAGTTTTCCTATCCCAGGACAGTGGAGGAGCTTTTGCAGCAGGTGGCCAGCCTTCACGAGTCCACCAACACGTCTCCCACACCTCCCTCGCTTATCATAGTTGACAGACTGGAGGGCTACCTGTGTGGGACTGGAGGCGGCAGCCACTCTGGATTTCACCCAGGTGAGCAGTCCTGCGCTGCACACCTGTCTGCGCTGCTGTGCGACAGCGCTGCCTTTCTCACACAAATCCTGAGACAACGCACCTCGAGCTCGGGCCCCTGCCGTGTCATCGCCTCTTTCCAGTCAGAAGTGGAAACTGGGCACACTGCCGAGGAGGCGTCTGCCACAGAGCCCATCCTTGATGTTCTTGATCGCTATTTCCCAGTACGCTGTACTCTGGACAGAGACAGGAGCTATGAAGCCACAGCAGCTGGACTACAGGAGGTGTGGCACCTTTACCTTTCTGGAACAGGCACCACAGAGGCCTCTAGTGCCAAAGACTGTGAGGACACAACTGGCGTAGCCCAAGAGTGGCAGCTGTTAATTTCTCCTGATGGTTTAATGGAGTTTAAGTCGGTTTGAAAATATCTATTCCAAAGACTTTAGCAAGTGTTCACTCAAGGAGTAGTTTTGTTCTGAGAAATGGCTAGTTTATAAGCACATATCACATTTAAATTCAAGCAGAGAGGTATGTCCAGTGGAGATGACTACTGTGATATACTCCAGTATAATAGGCCTTATCTTCATGAGAATTCTTTCATGAGCAAAACAGTGTTTTCAACCATGCCTTTCCATTCCTTTAACTCAGCAGTTCTTGCCTTTGCTTTGACTGTCACGGCTCCTCTGGTACAGTGTCGTGTAATAGAACCAAACGGCGTTGCATTATCACTGACACAGCACGATGTGCTCCGGTGTTCAGCTTTTCAGGTACCAGTTAACAGCACCACAGTGGTTGCAGATGTGCAACATTTAATGAGTTGAATTTCAAACACGCAAATAAAATCTTACACAATGAAAACATCTACATAGACACTGAGGAATGGAATTGTTTTAAATTTAAATAAATTAAAACAATACACAGTCAATACACCTAAACATATGTTCTGTATAGCATATTTAGGTTTTTTCTTAATTAATATGCCCTTAATCATTTTGTGACCCCTTAGTTTTATGTTGCAAGTCTTTGAGAGGTCCCCTGTCCCTGAGGTTGGGAACCACAGATTTACACAACACTGGAGTGAGACACTGGACTTAAGTGGCTGATATCACAGTTTAAGTATTTTACAAATCAAAAAATAATATAGAAAATACTTATTTTGAAAAATAAACAATATTTATTTATACAGAATATTATTTTCAAAGTTTCTGAAAATGAAAAACAGGGAAAATATATTACTGTACTTCAAAGTAAACTCCTAATGAGGAAATACGCAATATGTAACCTAACAAGAAGACATTTGCTATTTAAGTGTGGCAAATGTAAAACTTTCTCTTAAAATATATGTTGCAAAACTGGGGGGGAAAAAACTGATAATAGGCTATCCACAAATGTAAAACAATGGGTAACCCTTTTTATTATTATTATTTTTAAGTGCTCTTGTGACAAATATGCAACAGTTTGTAAGAGACAGACTGTTGTGGGTTCTGAGCTTTAAACCTTTGTTTCCTTTTTGTGTCACACTATACTCAAAACTATGCTCAAAGTCAACAATGTATAGAAATGTAGTTAGTTATATGCATATATAAATGTATTTGTTTTATATACTTTTTTCCTAAGCCACAAAAGAAAACAAGCATGAAAAACATATGGAAATTGTTCGGTTTGATTTCAAAACTGCAATGAATTTAAATGTTTTGAAAATTTGTGTCATGGTTAAAACTGTACTGTACATGCTCTGCTCTACAGAGGGCAGCAGTGACTAAAAACACAACTTAAACATGATAAGAAATAGACTTAGTAACAACTACAGTTATCTGCAAATGAATACTGACTTAAAACCTTCCTGCACCTCCTACAGTAGTAGTATTTCATTTTTGTTCTGTGTTTAGGAAATGGCAACAACTTTGAAAAACACAAAAAGCATCATATTATTTACAAATACAGTGAGTTTCTTCACATTTGGAAATTACATTGACAGCTGTATAACTTAAATTTGAGGGTATTTTAAAGTATAAGGCTGGTAATGTTCTATATATATATATATTTTTTTTTTTGTCAACAAATCCTCCTAACAATAATGTCTTACTCTGTTCTCTCATTATTTTCTCTCTCCTACCCTGTCTGTGCAACCCCTCTGGTCCAGACTGAAATATCTTGACAATTATGTGATGGATTGCTTGATTCTTCTACCATCATCATAAGGTCTAAATAGTACCGATACTGTGGTTTACTGTGCTTTGCGTTTAGTTGTAATTAGCAAATGTTAGCATGCTAACACGCTTAAACATTATACCTGCTAAACAGTTGCATGTTGACATAGATATCAAGACAGTTTGGGGATTATAGAGTCGGATGTGAGGATTAAAATGCTGTGCACTGACAATATCACTAAATGTCTACTTTGTATTTTAACCTAACAGCCATTCTTTCGTTTAAGCTTAAAATTAACACTCACCATGGAAACACTCAGGGAGTTTGCACCCTCAGCTTCAATTATGGTGAATTATAAAAGAAAATCCCGATCTGATCTACAGGATAGAATAACTCCAGATCAGCACGCAGACTTTTGCATTAAATGTCAAGTATTTGCTGCCATTTGTGTGTAATGGTATTGTCCTGTACAGCTCAGAGATGATTTGGATAAAGTAAAAATGCTGTGCATGTACATCCAGTGGACTCTTCCTTCTTAAGTCCTTTAGCTTACACTTTGGTGTAAGTCAGCTTCCAAATCCTTGGTACACTTTTCTTAACAGTTGAGGCTATGTAGCTTTGGGTGAATATCCCAATACCCTTCACTGAGCGTGCTTCAAGGCTCAGTCCATGTGCAGCCTGTCCAACTTAGCTCCTTATCAGCCGTCATCATGGAAAGGGTGCTGCCTCGACAGGAAGGGTCTTCTATAAGCAGGGATCTCGTTCTTGTAGTCATTGGCGTAGATAACCAATTTTCCAATGTCGTCTACTCTGCTCATGGGGCTGTAGTCCATAGAGACCCCAGAATCTGCCACTGCCATGTAGGTGTACCCTGGGCCTTTGGACATCCAGGCTTGGTTTGGGTACTCAAAGCTGGACTGTGATGAAAGTCGACCCGACCCGGAGCTCTGCGGCACGGATCCCAGGTCAGAGTAAGATTCACACAACGCTGTCTTTCTAGAGGCAAAAAGCACCTCAAGGGGTGAGGTCTCCTCGAGAATGTCATCCAGGTGTTCGTCTGCATTGTGGTTGTTGGCACTGAGGGTGACGTAGGCGTCTTGAGACTCCAGCATGGAGGACTGGGAGCAGGGGACGGGGTTCTGTTGGAGCGCCCGTAAGCGGTCCATCAGCCAGTGGTCGTGTGGTGTGGCTCTCCATTCCTCTGTCAGACATGAATCACCTCTTTGCACTGGCTCGGTCTTCTTCAGCCCTTTCTTTACATCCGTGTCCTCCTTCCTGCCTGTGGTCAAAGCTTCAGAGGCCTTCGGTGGCAGAGGCGGGGAGTGCTGTGGGGGGCAAAGGCTGAGCTCTGACAGGACTTCCAGTGGAGATGGGCATTCTTCTAAGTTGAACAAAGCTGGAGTCAACCATAAGCCACCGTTGGTCTGCCCCAACCACTTCTGTACAAAAACACAACAAAGGATTATGTAAACTCGGTTAAAATGTCTGGCTTTGACAGCTAGAAGGAGGCTGACATTTTTGGTATTGAGTGTAATGTCTCAACAACTATTGGATGGATTGCCATGATAAGTACAGGCATCACTATGAGTTCTAGTAACTTTAGTGATCTCTTAACTTTTCATCTAGTGCCACCGTCAGGTCGATGCCCAGTTCTTTAGTTTATCACTAGTTAGCAAACATTAGTACGCCAACACGCTAAACTAAGACGGTGAACAATGCGGTAAACATTATACATTGTCATTGTGAGCATGTTGGCACACTTAAATCAGCAGCTTGTCTTGTTCTCACCTGAAAGTCCCCACCATAAACAGTAAAAAGGCCCTGGAACTTGTTGTCAGGAGTTGGAATAGTTGGCCAAATCTTCTTTGTAAGAAACCTGAAAAGAGCACAGATGCTGAAAATATAATTCTACAGTTTGTCATTTTTTCATTAATCCGTACTGTAAGATACTGACAGAGGGAAACAAAAGATTTTTGTCGCTAGTAAAAAAGCTATGTGTTCCTGGTTGACTGACCTGCGATGGAACAGGAGCAGAGTGAGAGACAGCACAATGAGGACGAAAGAGATGATGAGAGTCAGAGACACGAGGAGTATGTCGAGTTCTGGAGGAGGCAGAGAATGATCAATTTCATTGCAACTGTAACAATGTGGGACTGTATATTCCCTTTCAAGACATGCCTTTGCTGATGGGAATATAACACGTTTGTATTGCATACGGTATGTGAATGAATACTAACCTGCAGGCAGTGTTTTCATGAACACTGGCTCACTCCAGGCACTCCAATAGCCGTTGTAGCTAATCCCGTCTAGCTTTACACGGACTCGCACTTTGTACTTTGTACCGGGCTGCAGGCCTCTCAGGATCAACTCTGAACTGGCTCGTGCCACTTCTACCTGCAAGACAGTCCTTCACATATCAGCGCAGGTCCATTTGTGCACCTGCCAGTCTGCAACCTGCTGCTCAAAGCTCTAACATATCAGGTCATTCAGGACATTAAAATAACTGCCATACCTGCCCCACGTGGCTGTCCGCCGTAGTGTAGCCAATCTCGTACATCATGCTGTCATCCATGTACTTGAGAGGAGGAGGCACCCAGGTGACATTCAGCTGACCTTGCTGGCCCGTGCTGCTCACTGTCACGTTAGCCGGAGGGTCCAGAAGAACTGCCATGCAGATAGACAGGAGGCGGCTTGTTAGGGAGCATTTTTAAGGAAGTCAAGGAACGTTTATTCCTCATCAAAAAGTCTGCCACACCCTGAAACACCAGGAACTTTACATACCCTAATGATGTCAAGCATATTTGGCGCAAGTGTATAATGATTACAGTTATTTAAACCTACAATAACACGTTTGGCCACATAGGGACAGCGGAAATAAGCTGCCAAACACTGACATATTATCACCTTTAAGTTGACTTGGCAAACTTGTTGGCAACCAAAACAATGAACTGAAAGACGCTAAAACACTCTGTAGAGCTGAGGGAAACTGCAGATTCAGGTGGGAATTTCATGTGACTTTGCCACGACAAGTGACCACTTTCATGTCCACGTAGTCATGTTAGTGTTGAATTGTTAAAAAAAAAAAATCGTTATTGGATTATGCCTCTGTTTTCATCATTCTCACAAACTTTTCAGATTCACTCCTCTAACTGTAGCCCACTGTTTAGTGGAATTTGGAGGCAGCTGTAAAGTTTACAGGAAAAGTACTCACACAGAAGCTCGACGAGAAGGCTACGGTTGTGGATCAGTATTCCCTCTCGATGAACTTCTATGTCCATTCGGACAAACATCTGGGTTTGGTTCAGGTGGCAGATGAACAGCTTCTTCGCGCCTGCCACAGGGAGGACTCTCAGTGGACACTTGCTGCTGTTTTCATTTCTGCTCAGGACAGAGGAATACAGAAACACTCTGGGTTCAGAGAGAGTTGATTTCCTTACTTGAATAAGGCCACTAAGAATTCGGACATGGCACTATGCTGAATCGTGCTATTATTTCTGATATATTGAGGACTCACTATATAATGCTCCTGAAACAGTTTTTAAACCTTAAGCAGTAGGAACACCAAGTGACTTACTGGTAGGTGTATGTGAAGCAGTACTGATCCACAGAGCTGGCCCTCTCCTCATATTCCTCCCAGAAGCACGTGAAGTCCTTCCTGCCTTCTGCAAAGCACTTGGGGTTTTCTGGCTCTTCTTTCAGCATCATAAACACTGTGGAGAGGACGTTAAGGGGGCAACAGACATGTTAGATATGAAATCCAATCACCTATACTGGGAAAAAAAAACAACGTGGTGTATCCAACAAATTATTTTTCTAATATACCCAACATTCCCACTTATTGTACTTTAAAGGGTTATGTTTTGCTGTCACTACAGATATCAATAGCCCCGCAAAAATGTTATCCTACCTTTTTTTTCGAAATCCCGTGCGCCTTGGTCGATGGAAGCTGTACGCGTGGCGCAGAATATCATGTAAAGTGCCAACAAGCGGCTCAGGTGATGATATGTCATCCTTTTGTCTTCTCTGTTAACAGCAAGTCTTTGACCTTCTGTTGTCCACTTGCATAACTGGAGAACAACCTGCCACAAACGCGTTTGCCGCTGCTCTCGTCCGGGGGAGGCTTGTTTTTTGTTTAGATACCATGGATAGCGCAACGCGGTTACGCGCCTGCTTGTGAGCGATAAGGTGTGTAGAGCCGAGCTGTTTACTTTCTCCCAAAGCCAGCGAAGGAGAGGTGGGGCACGAGCAGTCTCTCACAACGTTTTACTCTCTTGTTGATAGGCGGGAATCACGCGCTCATTGACGTTTACGACTGTCGTGGGTAAGTGAGCCTTTAGACAAGTGCCGTGCGTAAAAGCGCACAACGAGCCAGCCAGCCAGCTAGCTGGTTAGCTAGATGCGCGGAGAAGAGGTAGATAAATAAATTAAAATGATTCCTTTTTTAAATATAGATTTTTAAGGAAGATACCCTAAGCACCTGTGGGTGAACTGTAGCTCACAGCCGGTAGCTGAACCTGACCCCATTCAGAATGCGATCTGAGGAGGTGGAGCTGAGCTCTTGGCTGGCCCCGCGCCAAATTAATCCCTGCATGTATCCAAGTACCCAAACAGAAACCACAGAGTATAAGAAGCAGACCCAAACGGTTTCTTATCTGCTTACTGCACCCACATGTTTTCTTCGTTTGACCAGCATTATCAGAGCTGCAGATACCCCTGTTTCTCCGATAAGTTGTCTAGGGGGCGTGGCGGCCCATCCCCGTCAGTTTAAATGCATTTAAGACCTTATTTATCACATGAAAGGGGAGCGGACAGCCTGATCCCAGTGAAGTCGGTACTGATGTAAAGAAAATCTGCATTTCACTCCCATGACGACATTCAGCTATAGATGACATCTGAACTTGCTCCACATAGTGAAAACTGAGCCTCGGATAAGGTTTTTAAAGTATATGGAGGCCCTGCATAGGGAAGGTATGTCTTACTGATCACAGTGGCAGGAAGAGGAGGATGAGGAAATATGTATTGTTGTAGAGGACAATGGCAGAGTGTGGTTTCTCTGGTTTTTCAGATAACACATGAAAAAAAATAAATAAATACTCCCAGGCCTAATGTTTTGGGGTTAGGAGGTAGGATTCATGGTCATAAATTACACTTAAGATGCTGCTGTCATCATGTACCCTCTGTAACTGATTTGTAAAAGGAACTGAAGACAATGATTTGCAATAACGCTCCCTCGTTTGTAATGAATATATTCTTTATTTTCATATACACATTCTTCAACATATTCAATTTATTTGTGTTTATAAGATGATGCTTTTATTTTATTTTATTTTTTTACAATGCTTCCATCCAACACATACAGAACCTAAAATAAAGGGATCAAATAATCTGATGTCCCCTCTTTTAGAAAGCGACCAATCAGGAATGCAACACGTGAAAACAAATAGATCATGAGAAAGAAAGCGCACAGCCCAGACTAACAGCTCCGAATGCTACAGACTTATTTGTACAAAAGCATCAGAGTCAGTGGTTAAAAAGTCAATATCAGTGGACAGTTTAGCACAATAGTGCCGAGTACAAGTCTAGCACATTCAATATGTATTCAAGCAGCAGCCGCCATTGTAAGCTCCTTTAGTGAAACCATTACAGCTATTATTATGCTCTCTGATGCATTCCATTTAAATATATTGCAAAACTGCAAAGTGCATTATGCACATGTTGTAATACAAATGTAGTGTTATGAGTCAGCTACCTTGTCCAGCCTCCTTATGTTAAACCCCTGCTGAAAGCTCAGTGTGGTACAAATGAGATGATAATATCAGCTATCTGTAAAACTATATCACTGTTCAGCAGCACACACATACAGGAGAGATGACCATAGGCTCATACAGCAGCAAGGAGTGAGCTGGCCACCTGTTGTGAACCAACCCCTCCAGGCTGTGCAGAGCAACGACAGGGTGTGATGTTGGGAACGTGAGGTTGCTATCATGGTGCAGAGGTTAGGGTTGACACTAACCGACTAACTGTCAGTAGTCAGCATGTGGACAGTGATGGTGGAATGGCACAATTAACAAATAATAATAGTAAAAAAATACCAATGTATTTTTTTTCATTCCTGATTCGTCGTACAGTTCTAAGACACTTTCAGGTAGGCTACTTTCAAACACAATTTCATCAGTTTTCAGCAGGGGGAGGTTGACAGTTCAATGCTTAAATATCAAAAAAATGGAATAATGGAACAAAAAAAGTACAGTTTAACTGATGGCAAACATAACAATGTGGATAAAACCCTATTTATTCACTTCAATGACAAGCTGAGATATTACAGTAATGGGATATAAAGTGACAGGGGCCCTTTTATCTAACATTCTGCTCCCGCACATTGCTTTTCCTGATAGTAGCAACATCACAGTTGACTAGACTTATTCTTCTCAGAGAGCCGTGTTCTTCCCTTTCTGAGTATACACACACAGACTTTGCTGCATTTCCACAAAACAGTCACAATGTCAGTAACAAACAAACAAAAAAAAAATAAGACAGAATGTTCACCACTTTGTAAATACTCCGTTATTAAGATTAGCAGGTTTGCCAGACCAACTGTTTTGCCATGCTGCAGTAAGGGAGCAGCATGTGTGTGTGTGTGTGTGTGTAACGGTAAAGCATGGGTGTGTGTGTGAGAAAAGGCGTTAAAGAAAGAGTGGCACAAAGGGGTGAGAGAGGACATGCCATGAGGCAGGTCATGTGACAGGTGACAAAGTGTCACCAACGACTTCCTCACACGAGCACGCTTGCACAGCAAAGAGGACAGAGCTCAACGTTTACCATTACCACAACCCTCCTGCTGTCTCAGCATTAGGGCACAAGAAAAGGCTTTAAAAACCTTAGAGAAGCACCGAGGGAGGCAAAGGGCAGCGCAGAACTGGCATTAAGAGTCAGGTCAAGATGAGGAATATTTCCTGGCTGTTTAAAATGAGCTTAGCACGCTTTGAGCCTTGCAAAGCTCAGTATGCCCTTGTTTGAGACATACATCATTTCAAGTAGTCTGTTGAAAAGTGATTCATTCTTCTCTCCTTCAATCAGCCATGAGCATGAAGCATCCTAGTTATGATTACAATATGCACAACACTCTCTGAACTGTCATTTTGGAAGCTGCTGTGATATTTTCCCTCTATTTAACATAAATCCCTTTCTGAATCAAGAAACAGACCACAGAGATGGAAAGAGACAGAGTGGTCCACTAAGGGGAAAAGACAGAGAGACAGGCCTGGAGTGGAGAGAGTTCTGACAGCACTGATGAAGATTATCTCAGCTAGAGAGTCCTTTGGTTGCAGTGTGGGCAAAGCAGAGTTGGGCATTGCTGGAGTGTAGAATGAGGAAGAGGTGTGGCACTTTCCATGGTTTAGGCACAGAGAAGGATTTGGTCTTTATGTATGACTATCAGTGTGTGTGTGTGTGTGTGTGTGTGTGTGTGTGTGTGTGTGTGTGTGTGTGTGTGTGTGTGTTGGCGGTCTTGGTAATCAGGCAGATGGTTTAGCAAGCACAGCCCCCGTTGCTCTCTGAAGGCGAGTCTTTAAGGCCCTGGTTCCTGTGATTGGTTACAAGGTTGATGTCTCCCTCCATGCTCTCGTTCATCTTCTCACAGATGACGTCCACCAGACGCTCAAACACCTGCTTCACGTTGATGTTGTCCTTAGCGCTGGCCTCGAAGAACTGGAAACCTGAGGGGGAGCACGGGCACGAAACACACGTGGCAAAACATGGTTTCATTACATTTACTCTGAACTAATACCGTAGACGTATGCATGTCACAGGAGTTGTCTGCAGACGCCAACAGGTAGAAGTTTTACAAAAATAAAAAACTGTGCGAGGATAAAGCTGCATGCCCCGACAAATGCCAACCGTCACCAACTGTTGGATCAGTGTACACCGTCAGTCAGTGTTCGTCGCTGTCAGTCTGTGTCAGTCGGATGAAATCTTTAGAGTTTGGCATGTCTAGTCGGGGTGGGTGAAGTCGTAGAAAGTCGGACCAATGTGCGCCGTTTTCCAACAAACCGCAACATTCTGAGAGTGTTCCCTTGACAGCTAAGCCTGTACTCGCATGCAGAACGTCAGCGCGCACGACTTTCTTTGGTGTCAATGTCGGTTAGCAAGGTGTCCAGTACTCGCTCCTCTCCCTCCCATTGACAACGGAACCATCTGTAAACAGCCTCTCTTCAACGTGCACAATCCGAATCAGAACATTTGCTGGAGGAAGCGACAGACGCCAGGGAGAAAAGTGATCATCCGCCGAAAAAGAGACTGCTCTTTGTGGGAGCGAGTGCAGCATGTTAAAGCTGTAATGTCCAGTATCTACATCTACAGCTGCTTTTATTTCAAACAGTCATAATGTGGAAATAAGCCTCACTTTATGTCCATGGTAGCAAAGGCAGATCTTTATGAAACGTTAATGTTTCATTTAACGGAATAATCACAGTTGCAAAGTGTTTGCACAGTCCTGACAAAACCTTATCATAGGCAATACAATTAGCCTATTGTTGCAGATGAAATTTGTGTTTGGTAGGCCTATGTTTAATATCCTTGTTTATATTTGGAAAACAGACTATAGTCTTTAATTAACATGATTCACGGCTGGGTTGGGCTATAAATAAAATAAAGTGTCTCTCTTGCAATTATCTTTATGGCATTATTTTTGCTTGCTCTATGCCAACCAACCCAGTCCATTTACAACCAGTTGATTTATGGAGTTTTGTAGTATTGCACTTGCCAAAAAGACAGAGTATAGCTAAATCAGTCCTTTTTACCAGTTGAAATACATTTAAATAGCCAATATAGCCTATTTTTGCACTTGCCAAAAAAATTATTCCACCTCCTAACTTGTGACTGAAAGGTTCTCAAAATGAATTGATTTCAATTATGAGCGTTATATAGGCATTATGGCTGATTGTGGCTCACCCAGTCCTTTTAACCTGTTGAAATACCTTTAAAGGGCCAATGCAAAAAGTGATTGCATTCGACCTTGTGACTTAAATAAGAAAAAGTAGGAAACAATAGTCTGTCTGGTCAGTTGCTGACTGACAGTTGGTTTTCTGAACATTCTAAAAACTGAAACCAACTGCTGCCAACTTCAGAATGTTTCTGTTGGTTGGTTAGTTAAGACGCAGTCTGAGCAGCGTGCAAGCAGCTTAGGAGTTTTTACCTAGTTCCTCTGCCAATCGCTGGCCGTCCTCTGTGGGTATGAGCCTATCGTCCTCCAGGTCACACTTGTTACCAACTAGGATCACCTGAGCATTGTCCCAAGAGTAAGTCTTGATCTGCGTCGCCCTGTGGGACAGATGTTCACATTCAACATGATTAAAAGCAGTAAGGACAAACGGATCTGTAAACAATATAGAACCCAACAAATCAGATATGATAAATAAATATAAAAATATGAACTTACAGGTCAGCACTTAAATTGGTAAAACAAAAATGTGTGTAGTGCCACTAACAAGAAAAAGCCATCAACCTTTGCAGCACCACTCAAAGTTGATGTGTGCATGTCGCATGTTGAATGCCATAAAACAAATGAAAACATATAAGTTTGAGGTCTTCGAAATGTGTTATGTAGCACATTTGGTGAAGATTGGGTAAAATCTGTAGGAAGGAGGTGAAAAAATGTATTACATATGTTTTGCAAAATAGCACAAAGGGTAGAGGTGTGTAGGAAGAAATGGACACGGCCTACATGGACAGACAGGTGACCGACCAAGGAATCAGTTAAAAAAATAGTAGCCTGCTTTTCCACCTTTTCCGGACTTATGAGCAAAAGTGCTTCATAATTATTCACATGGTGGGACTATCTCTGGAATTATGTCTACAACATAACGACCAAACATGTCCAACTCACCAGTCCTGTACTGCGTTGAAGGAGTCCTGGTTAGTGATGTCATACATGAGCAGGAAGCCCATGGCTCCTCTGTAGTAGGCTGTGGTGATGGTACGGTAGCGCTCTTGCCCTGCTGTATCCTACACACACAAATAAATAAATAAATATTCCCCTGTGATCATTCAATTCAGTTCAATTTAATTTATATAGCGTCAATTCATAATGAAAGTTATCTCACTGCACTTTTCATACAGAGCAGGTCTAGATCGTACTCTGTAATATTATTTACAGAGACCCAACACCACATGATTTGAAACCACAAGGGGGCAATATTGTCCAAACTACAGCCTATTGCTGCAACACTTGTCTCTTACAAGTTAGCTCTGAGTTGCACTGACACCATGTATGCGGAGGGGATCTATCATTTAGCCACAGGAGTCAGTGATCTACTCTAATATCAATCTCTAATTCAGAAACGTCATACAGGTGTACAGTCATTTCATACATGGGTGTACAGAGCAGTCAAGTTCAGCGGTTTCAAACACCCTCCCCCAACCTCGAAATGTTTTCCACAATCTTTCCACACACCCACCCCCCCTTATATCTGCGGAAGTACACAAGTCGGTTTATGTGTGGTTTAATTTGAAGTGGACAAACAAAGTAAAACAAATAGTTATGGATCCTGTGTACTGGGAAATAATAATGTTACAAAGGGAGAGGCTATAGTATGAATGCACTCTGTGCAAGCTTCATGCATTTCTCTCCTTCCAAAGCACCAAAGTACTTGGCGTCATTACCACATCAGCATTCCACTTGCACCGCTCCACACAGTCCACCAGAAGATGGCAATGTGATATGAGCTCCTGCCACAATCACTTCTCATCAGTGTGTTTCACTTCTGGCCAGCCAGCAAGAAGAAACACACTGAGTCAGAGGAGGTGTGGCTGCTCGGCGGTGCTGCCGCCCCCGCCACGATGAGTGACCCGTTTATCAGAGCCATTATCTAATTAAATGTGTGATGTCACAGTCAATGGCTCAAAGTAGTATAGTGGATGCTTAAAGAAAAACAGGATCAAACACATAGACTGAGTAGAGCCACTCCCCTCCACTCTCACATTTACTTTGGAAACCTGTCTGCGTCCTTCATTTGCATGGAGGGGCATATGTGTGCGTTCCTGGTTTTGTCTGATGTTTTCCTCACAGTGAAGAGGAGGGGGAGTGGGTTGTCCAGGTAACCCGAGGCCATTTAAGGTTATGAATGTTCCATTACAGCCAGGACTGCTCTGGACGGTCGGCCCAAATGATCCTTCTCACTTTACAAAATGGACAAGATAGAGGGCAGTCTGCTGCATAAATCCTTCTATCAGAGACAGCAGGAAAAGAAACATTGCTTACCCTTGCTTTCATTCTTTCCAATGCCACAGTCAGAGTCTGCTTTCTGTCAGTGGTTATTTTTGTTTTAGTAAAAAGGGTGAAATATTCCAGGCCCATCTTTATCTCATCCATACAGAGATGAACAAATAGTTGACAGCGTAATGGGATGTCTAACCAAATAGACTGTCTCTGGGGTTGCTATAATCAACCCCAGCTAGTAAACAAAAGCCGCTCCCTCGTGTGTATATGTATGATGATTTAAATCAGGCGTCCACATGGTCAGAGACTCGGACGTCACTGGGACCCTGATTTTTAAACACACATCACCTGCGTTTATATTATCTGCCAACACAAAGCAGTGGCACACACAAGATATCATCCCCTGGGTTACCACGCATGTGTTGATGTGTTTATGCTAAGTTTGCCAAAGGTGTGTGTGTGTGTGTGTGTGCGCGCATGCATGCATGTGTTTGCTCAAAGATCGGAAACATACTTCCATGACACAAAAAGGCGGGATGTAAACAACATGTGTACATAGCGTGAACACGCTGTACATACGCTCGAGCTCTGCGTGTTCACTGTGCAAGGGCCATGTGGTGTGTTATCAGGCTAGACTTTTTCCATGATATACAAAGGCAGGGAGGCTAGCAGCTGGCAGAGTGGGATCATCAGCAATGCTCTTTGTCTAAGGGCTTGGCCAAATCTCTTACTAATGGTGTTCAATGGGAGCTAACATGATTTTAAACAGCCAGGAAATTTCCCAGAGTTGATTATTAACACCACATAAGGGAGGACTTGGAAGACATGGCTGCTGGTCCCACACCCTTTAAATACACTGCTACGCTAGCGCTGTAGTATATCTTCATTATGTCTCTGTCAGATGTTGATAGGGAACTTCCTCTGCTTCCTGAGCTTAGGAAATACCAGTTCTCTTTGTTATTCAGCAGCACCACCAGTAGTCAAGGCCAGACACACAATGTGCCCACCGTCCCAAATCCCAACCAATCACATAATTACCTAAAACACATTATGGAGTCATTAATTATTTCGCCCTGCTGCTCAGCTGTTTGACTGTTTCACCCAACTAACGCTGCATGTCATTTCACAGAGACACATGTTTGGTCAGGCAGGTGATTGCGTGTGTGTTTTGGTGTGGGCTCCTCAGCTGCTGATTCATCTCGGTCAGCGTTTGTCACACAGTGGCTCACACGCTGTTGATTCAAATGAATCATCTGTTTGAACAGCCCTAACAATGTATAGCAATAGGATTTGTAGTGTACTGCGGAATGTGCAGGTGGAGGACACTTAAGGATACACCATATAGTACAATGTAAAAACCCTGTAATGACGACCAGGGTTCAGGTTTTTATTAAAGCTGGGAGAGGCGTATATCCGGCTAGAGCTGTTTCCGGTCTTTAGGTTCAAGCTTAACAACGGCTGGCTGTAACCTTATATTTACCATACACACAGGAAAGTGGTATTGATTAAACTTTCGGGAAGAAAGCAAATAAGTAGATTCCAAAAAAATGTATGCTTCTATAAAGTTTTTAAAACTCCCATAATTCAGTTTGATCATGTTTTTTCGTTATACTTGCAATGTCTTTTAAACTGACATCCTTGCTTTGGAAAGCTTTGGAAAAGTCTCCAAGACCAAGCTGAGATAACCCTGATGACATCGCAAGGGTTATATTTCAAACTTTCAGGGCCAATAAAGACATTAAACAACTGTCACTGGCTAGGACACACTAGTATGATGAGCAAACCAACTTTTAGAGTGTAGTCCCACTGTGAAGAGTGATTAAACTCTAACTGCTAAATGGCATTGAATATACTTGCGTAGCTGTTTAAAATGTGAGTTACAGTAACTGTTGCATGTCTTGCTGCAGAGTTGGTCAAAAAAGCCACAAACTCATGACATGTGGCTGAATTACCAAAGAGGAACACTAACGAACAAAACCGATTACCCACAAAAAGGTTATAGAATACACGGGAAACCCAATACATTTGATTAGTTTGTGTAAATTCATTAAAACCTAAAACTGCATTGATATTATCTAAATCCACAAGCCATAAATTTAAAGCAACTATAATATTTTTACATGAACAATGATCATTTTTGGCCGCAGCACACTGCTATTTTCAGTGAAAAAGCTCTAAAAACCTGCTGTTCCTGGCCAGCAAACAGCAGCCAGACAAAGTTAGAAACTCAGGGCTGAACATAGTGGAACATTTAGCAGCGAAATAGACAGATATATCGGACCAAAACAAGACACCAAAGATATTCCAATATTGCTCCTGTCCGATGGATTTGTAAGTACTGTGAATGCTACAGTTCACTGTGTCAACTTAAAAGGTGATATTATGTTCGTATTGTGTTCACAGCTGCCCTGAAGTCACTGCTGATTTGATGAAAGGCAAAATACCTCCAGATCTGAGGTAACACAGCTCCTCGTCTCCCTTAACCCTGACCTCCAACTGGGCTTTGTAGCACCCATCAAAAGAATGGAAACCTAAAAACTTAACTCTTTTCCTCAAGTGGATCTGCCTACTTTACACATGTATGTGAACACTTGGAAGAGCAGTTGATGCCAGATAATGGTAAAGAGTAGGAATGAGAATTAACCTATGAGGAAGTCTTGCTTTTTACGCTTGCACAATTCAGAGGCTAAACTTGCACACGGGCCAAACTCACAATTCTAGACAGACCATTGTCTTTAAAAGGTCTTATGGTGAGCCTTTTATCTCCACGTTGTCCTTGGTGCCAACAGGCATTCTACATGGGCTCACTTTGCTTGTCTTTATCTCCCTGTGTTCCTTTATTTACATCTAAAGCAATACGACAACAATGATGAGACTGGAGCACCCACGTTCCTTAACAACAACAAATTCAAAAAGTTAAATTATTAGCTGTGGCTGCAGTTTGGCAGAAAGAACCCGTTGCTTGTGTTTTTTTTGTTTACTTATTACAAATGGCAGTGTGGTAATGCAATGTAATACCAGAAGAAACCCTAAAGTATTATCTTTAATCCACTCACCCAGATCTGCAGCTTGATCCTCTTGTCATTGCGGAAAACAGTCTTGACCTTGAAGTCAATGCCCACGGTGCTGACGAAGGCGGAGGTGAAGGAGTCGTCTGCGTAGCGGAACAGGAAGGAGGTTTTGCCCACGCTGCTGTTACCAATGATCAGCAGCTTGAACATGTAATCAAAGTTCTGATCGGCCGCATCCTTCTGGGAGGGCTGCTGCTGCAGCCGCGAGTCACTTGATGCCATCTAGACAGGGAGGAGAGGGCGAAAAAACACATGACTGCAATCACAGTCTGAACATAACATGCAATATGGCCAACTGCAATATCCAAATCACAGAAGCTGCAATTCTTTTGATGAAGGTAAAATGTGTGACAGAACTTATATTATATATAATTATAATGTACCAGTAGACACCCTGGCCAACAAATCTTGTGTTTGGTACAGACCCCAACAAATGTCACATTATCATTCCCACTAATCAGAAATCACATCGCAAATCGTAATAGAATTTTTTTTACCATGTCGTGCAGCCCTCCTACAGAGGATTATCACCTGACTCTGCAGCTCCCCTCGGCTTTACGGGACTTTATAGCAAGTTTCAGATCATTGTTTAGCTGTCCAGCCTGCAACTTTACTCTTATGGTTCACTCTCACCGCTCTCATAGGGTCAACTTCCCGGCAACAAACCGACATACGGGCAACTAGCTGGTGAACATACTGGAGCATTTAGCAGTTAAAGAGCCAAACATTTCCCTCTGGGGATGGTAGAGACAAAAAACAGAGCTAAAAGACAGTGAATATTGGACGGACATTTGCCTGTTAGCCAATTAGTCTATACAGTGTCACAAAAGTAGCGAGAAAAGCCCGTCACAGTTTCCCAGAGCCCAAGGCGATGTCTTCAAATGTCTTGTTTGTCTGACCAACAGTTCTAAAACCAAAAACAATTCAGCATTTACAATGTTTTTTAACAAAGAAATGCAATCAGCAAAAGTTTTTTTGCTTGACAAATGACAGAAGAGAGATGACAGGAAATGAAGGGTGAAAAGGACAGAGAACGACATGCAAAAAAGGGTCCTTGGCCATGTTCGTGGTTGGCGCCTTTAAGGTACTGTGCAGAGTTTTTATTTAACCACTAGTAGTGCTGTGTTCCTGCATACGCACGAGGCAGCACATGCATAACCGCGAGCTTGCAGGTGACGCGATACACATTCCTGCCGCAATTTCTTCGATCAACAGTTGGTGGCAAGAACAGCACAGTGTTTAAAACCAAAAGGTACACATATGTCGTTTGTTTACAAGAAAGCTCCACAGGGCACCTTTAACCCCTAGGCCAACTCACTGATCAATGTTCTGTTCATTAATTTATCGATTGATCAACTTAAGCACTGGAATCAACCATGCTCCACTCACTAGACTATTACAGAAGTTTCTAGGTGGCGTTATTGATCTACTGGTATCAAAGCTTGGCCAGATATTAGTGAAATCCATCAGTGATCAACGTGTTTCCAGTTACGACTCCTTTAAAAGGTTTGTAATCAAAATGAAAAAGACAACAGCGACATAAAGTTTAGAATAGGTTTAGTTATAATTACGGGCAGCTTTGCCATCTGTCCATCTGCTCCATTGTAACCATTCATCTCAGCGTAATCTCTCCTGAGGGCAGGTATGAGATCACCTGCCATTAAGCCTTTTAGCATCAGCCATCCAAACAGCGGGAGGAGGGGAGAGCAGCCGCACAGCTCTGGGTGTGAAAAGGAGAGCCGGGGGGGGGGGGGACTTGCCACCCCTCTGAAAACACACACCCAGCTGATCAAAATGTGCAGCCCAGCCCTGGCTCTCTCCGATGACACTCGTCTCCGTGGAGACCAGACTAGGACTCAGCTGCCGGCAAGACCCATTAGTGGTCAAAGCAGTCCATTCACTCAGCTTTTAACTGGCCAGAAGTCTCCAGAGGAGGATAGAGATATCTATCACACTACCGCCAAGGGGTGTGGGGGGAAAAAAAGGAGGAGAGGAGGCTGTGAATCATTCACTCTCACAGTAATGACAGCGCCAGGGTAAGAGAGGACGAGTCCATGTTCCTTATGAACTACCTTAAATAACTTGTGCTACAGGGCTAAACAAGTAAGGAAACACCACTAACCATATTACTCATTAATTATTCAGTATGAGCTACAAGAAAATATTTTGCTGCTGTGTGATGAAACCATTTTAACTCTCAGACTGATTTGAAGCCATGCGATGTTGACATCCTCTAAAATCCAATGAGGGGTGTAACCTTTCAGTAAAAAGTAAAAACTTCAGCCTTCATTGGCTTTGTATTGCTGTTCTGTAATTGCAGTGACACACATACTTCTAGTCCAGCGTGGTATGAAGCGGACTTTTTACACATACCAGCCTGTGCAACCTTGCGTGCTGGCTCATGTTGCAATGAAACGCTGCTGTTGGAGACTGCCAGTGGGAGAATAACACCTTTTCACAACTTCACCTCACGGCAGAATCTAAAGCCTTGGTACACGTCATTTAAACACAATCCTTCCAGACCAAAAAGCGTTCTCTCCGGGTAACACAAAGGCCTGTGTTCAAATCACAACTCTCACTTCTTTCTAGTCTATCGAGACACTGGCTGTGAAATCCCAAATCACATGATGCCTGCCCTGTGTGAGGGTCTCTCTGGGGAACTTTTTGTGTGAACTTATAGATCCCATAGCAATGATTCTCCTGTTCAGCTCCGTTTATGCCTTAGGTAAACCCAGTCACATGTCCTTCATGTTTGCTGTGCAGCTCAGGGTGTCAGGCAAATAAATAGGCTCAAATAGTCTAAAAAGCCATTACTTATATGTTATATAAATGACAAGATTTACAGTGTTTTCTTGTTATTGTGCAGTGTAGCGTAATTGTGTGGTGTCAAGTTCCCTCAGAGTCAAAAACCCATTCAAAGCAATACAACTGACTGCAATCTTTCTCCACATGTTGAATATAACTGATGTCTGGGAACACTGTAGAACAACACAGCCCGACCAGATCCTACAGGAGCAGCTGTGATGACTTTGATAAGGGGCCCCCACATCAGCAGCACCTGCCATGATCTCGGGCCAGGCATCTCTCTGAGGGAACATACGTCCCCCACGTAGTGAGGATTTACTGAGCTGCAGCATGGATGACAACGGGAGCTCCTTTATGGCACACTGGAGCAGCATTATCTGCAGTAAAACAAATAAAGGCCATTATGGAGAACAGGGCCCGATGATGGTGCAGCCAGATCCCCTCAGCTGGCACTGTTTGCTGAGCCAGGAGCCAGCAGCCCGCAGGAAATGACCACTATTGATTAGTTGGCAGCTGTCACATCACTTCTTTCATTAACGGGATGACAGAAACGCAAACATATGGACGATAAAAGCCTGGACCTTCGTTGTATGTCCATATAGGAAAATGACTAATATTCAATGCCCGATATCTTTACTGTACGCAACCATAGTGTGGCGAACAACAACAGATGGTAAAAGCCAAACATTGGTAGGCTACCATTCCTGTTGGACTAAATTAAAATGACACATGTAACTTTACTCTGTGGAGTTGCCCCATTAGCACTCGGTCGTGAAGAAGTGTGAGGCAGGAAAAAAACGGCTGGAAACTCACCTTCTTGGTGAAGAAAACAAACGTCCAACTCGGTTTCCCTTTCGACTCTCGCTCAGTGCTACGCGGCTGTCTTCCGTCCGGCGGTGAGATGCTGGGGTAAAGTAGCCCACGAGAAGTGGAGCTGACACCTGAAATATGCGTTTCTGCTCCAGCAACAGCACCAGGAGCCGACCTGCTGTCCTTTCCCTCGACAGGCTACTTCTCTCCGTTACTTCGCTCGCGGACTTGAGCAGCTCCCGGATCTCGAGTTGAGTGTTTAATAAGGCTTACACTGTAGCCGGAGCTCCCTCTGTGAAAGAGTTAAAGCGAACACCGGAGCTGCCGCTGAAAAGCTGCGAGGCTGCGTCTTCACGGCTCGAGCTGAGGGCTGTCTACGGCGCGTGCGCGCGCGGGCACGCACACACCCTTGAGAAACAACACGAATAGTAGTTTTTAGTTGTAGTTTTATGTTATCTCTACGTGGACTACAAGTGTGCCCAGGCTATAAATATTCACATGTATTGTACACTGCTCATATATTGTCCCTGTAGTGTTTTGTTAGGAAGTTGTAGTTGTTATAGTTTTTTCCCCCTGTCCTATGTATCTACAACATGCAGTAGGGACTTGACTTTGGAGGGCTCAATAGTGAGTTTGCAACATATTATATATATATATATATATATATATATATATATATATGTATATATATATATATATGTATATATATATATATATATATATATATATATGTATATATATATATATATACATATATATATATGTATATATATATATATACATATATATATATATATATATATATATATGTGTGTGTATATATATATATATATATA
>NC_060151.1:6773070-6810340 GCF_021292245.1 Micropterus dolomieu
TGTATATATATATATATACATATATATATATATGTATATATATATATACATATATATATATACATATATATATATGTATATATATATATATACATATATATATATATATATATATATATATGTGTGTGTATATATATATATATATATACACATATATATATATATGTGTATATATATATATATGTGTGTGTATATATATATATATACATATATATATATATATATATTATGTTTATATGACATACACAATTATATAATAGTTTGACATTTTGGGAGCTCATTAAGATGAGAAAGATGATACAGAGTAGTATCAATCTTCTCATCTCAATTTAGCTCTGTGAAATTGAATATGCATATTTTTCGCAATAGTCCAAGTAGCCTACCCAAGTCTCACACAGACACACGCACGGCAATCAATTAAATAACCAGAAATTGCCACACAGTGAACTTGGGTAACTGCAGCCTTCGGGACGCGCCAGACCCTTGGGGGGTTTTCCTATCAGTTGCATTTATTTAGTCAAATTAGGCTGCTAAGTCAGTTTTTATTGCCACAAAAACCCATGGCCTCATTTTGTTACCCTGCATAGTAGGTGGGTATCTGTGGTTAATGTTTGTAGCAAACTGAGGAGTCCAGTGCTTTGATGAATTGTACATCCTATTAGGATCTCAGTGTTTTTATGCTGCGTGGATGCATATCCATTACTGAGATCAGATAATTGCGAATGAGGTCTACATTTCTACATTAGAGATGATTCAATAAAGCTGTTTGAGACTCCCAGACTCATAATTTATTTAAGACACCATCTTACTGCAGGGCTGCTCTGCAGAATTACTGGAGTTCCAAATAATGGTCCCTGAACTTGCAGCAGTCTATATTCAGAATATGAGATTGCTGCGTGATTCTCTTTCTTACACACACACACACACACACACACACACACACACACACACATTCATTTCCTTGTGTGGGTCAGGAATGAACGAGGATGGTGGAACTTGTCTGGTGCAAGTCCCCAACACTTCCTCATGTTTTACTTTGCACACCCAGGATTGAGGAATTTTTAAACAGTGTATATTTTCTTCATGGTCTTCATGTCCGTACATGGCTGATCCACATGATCCGCACATTCTAAATGCAGCTGTTTTTTTACAGAGTTGTTTTTACAACAGTCCTGCCACTTCTTGAGGTGGAGGAAATTAAGATCTCACCTGAAATCTCACACAAGTCATACCATTAAGGAGGAAGAGAAAGAGGATAAAGTTGTTCTTTGGTTAAAGAGAGTTTATTCCCTGATGCCACTGCACCAAGCAGTGCATTCCCTGAGAGTTTCAAAGTGGGTAGTTGATGTCCTTCCTCGAGACACTTCGACTAACTCCTTGTACAATTTTTCCACACTGCACATTAACACAATGGAAGCAAGATAAAACTAACTGTGGCCCAAGTTAATTGTCTGCTTATTCCAACTACACAGCATAAAATGATGATGATGATGAAATCATTACTGAATTTATGATCACAGACAGGGACACAGCTTAAAAAGGGCAACATGAATTGCATTTGAGATAACCTCATCCATTTATTTTCAGTCCCTACTTTTTATATTGAAATGGCTCCATTATAATCCATTAGTGCTGATATTGTAGCTGGAACAAGGACAGTGCTTCTTCCTGTACCTTGCCAGCAAAGCAGTGTTCTCAACATTCAAGGCTAGTCCTCACAAAACCTAATGTGCGTCACTGGTAATAAAATCAAAACAGTCCTATTAAAAATCCAGGCACAGGCCTTTCAATCTCCCAATCACAATGTTAATTAGACATTGTTGACAAATTCAGCAAACATATCAATTTTAATAACTGGAAACACAACATTTTACAAATGAAATGCAGTATGCTGTGCTTTGCTCACTCAGCAATGGATCTACAAACTTTCCCTGAATACACCTGCGTCCAAACATCGCCCTCTGTTGGGGATGCAAGTATATTGCCCACACAGCACGTGAGGTTTGGTAAAGAAAATAAAAGATATTTAGAACTTAACACGGGTTAAGATCATAAACAATATAATGAAACATTAAAAACAAATAAACAAAGCAAAAAATACTTCATTTGTGAGACAGCATTAATTAGCCTGCTAAAAGTGAACAGCAATCGTGAGTTTACTGGACTCATAAGGACAGGGCAGGTAACATTTTGTGTAATTACATTTACATGATGTCACTTTTATTTGTGGCCATGTTTAACTGAAATCCGTATATACACCAACCTTGTTGACTCACGCCTCATCATATGAAATGCTGTGATGACAGCAGAAATAGACGGTGAGATGCTTTTCATGAATTGAAACCTAGTCTTCTCTAAATGCTGGATAAATTCAGAGCTGTGTAGATCAAATTAGTTGTGGTGCAGATGAACCCTGTCAGGTTGCAGAGGCTGGACAACCCGTGGTAGCGGCCAAACGTGCTCTTGTAGACTCTGTACTTGGGGTCTTGCTCTTTGAGCTTAGCGTAAGCCTCTTTCTGGCTGCCCAGGCCAATCTGGTTCCCCAGGCCATGCTCCTTCTCCACCTCCCTCATCTGGAACATCGCCTCAGTGACCGCCGGGCCAAACCACTGTGCGTTCAGACCTGCCATGATCAGCGCCACAAAGTACAGACCCATCTGAAAGACAAGAAGAGATACCTTACAGGAAGACAACATGGTGATGGTTGATTTGGAAATATTGTGATTAAAATAAGCATTTAAAATTGTATGTTCAGGTGTGATGTTTGACCTGCACACTTTCATGCCAGTCCAGCAGCTCTCTTGGGTGGTACACAGCATACACAGCCAGGCTGACAAAGTTGCTACCCAGCAGACAGTAGAAGTATACGGGGAAGAGTTTACTCTGCACCAGGCCAAAGGTGTGCCGAGTTACCTGCCACACCAATGCAAAACCTACCAGCACAGACATTAAGGGGTCAGAACACAAAATGTATGTTGCAGCCATGACTATTCTGTTTGTGAGCTTCATACCTGCTATGAAGGTGACCCAGACCTGCATGCCCCAGGAGAAAGAGAGCACCAGAAGGTGTAGCACTTTGATCAAGTCTGTCGGCTCCCCCTCTGTTACCATGGTGTCAGTCTGCAAAATACATACATTATAGCCTACATCCTTGTGTTTTGTTGAAATTGGCTTTACTTTCTCATTGTGAGAAAATAATTACTAAATCAAACTTTCCTTCTGACCTTGATCCCCCCCCCCCAAAAAAAAAAAAAAAAACTGTGCATGCACATCTGATGAAGGTGACAAAATATGGAAATGTTCATACTGGCTCTCAGCTCTCATAAAGCCGACGTTTGCAACAGACACTGAATTACCAATTAAAATATATACTGTATTTTGTCTTTTAGATGTTAATATTGGCAAGAAAAAAAGCAAAATTTATTTTCTTTGCCGTTAAGTATTTGACAGATAATTACACGTTACTCTGAGGTGATGTTCCTGTTATGAACATAAACACACAAAAATCCAAAAACACAAATCCTAATGGATTTATTTGGGTTTTGGGAGGGGAGGTGTTGTGTCCTGTTTGCACCAATCCCAGATCATAGAGCATATATAGAGAACCATAAAAACATGTCTTCAGTTTCAAAATCATGTTTACAAGTAAAATAAAGTCATTATTAAGGTGATAAAAACGATATTAAGTATGTTTTCAGAGCTGTTAAAGGTAGCATGCCGTCTCCGGGACCACAAACAGAACAGCAGGACTGAGGCCACCGAGATAAAGGTCCTGTGTAACGTGCAACAAAACTGATAAGCCCCCAGAGAGAGATAAGAGTGCAGAGCAGAGAAAATACGTTTCGGATTTCACTGTCAATTAAAATGTATATAAGCATCCCCCCGAGGGAACAATTTATCTACACGGAGCGATAAAGGTAAATGCGTGAAAGAGAAGCCAGAGAAGCAGAGTGATCCTGTACTGTGTCTACAGCAGGTTCACTGGTCCCAGTTAGAGAAGTGACAAGCTAACCAGCTTTAGCCTCGGAGCTAACAGGAGAGTTACACAAGCTGTATGTCTGCAGCGTATCTTGCTTCATTTTGCATTTCACATGTACAATTACTCACTACGCGTTACACAAACCTGCACCTACCTTGGTGTCCTTTTCCTGAGAGTAATTAGGAATGTCAAATTCAACTTATTAACGTTGGTGTGATTCAAGATCCAGCCGAGCTACTTCCTCTGTCATAATATTATGGCAACAAGCCCCGCCCCTCCGGGAGAGACGGACCATGGGATTCTTTGCAAGTGAATATTTCATCTTTTCATCCATTTCTAGTCGATCTCTCCTCTCACGGTCCTGCCCTTGTGTTTTACTTTATAGCCCAACATGTTATCCCCTGCTTCACTGCCTGCGTATTCTCCAGATGAACAGCAGCTTGCCATTTGAAAGAGAGTTCCTATTTTTTTGTAGGCCTACTGTCTTTGTTAGGTACAGTATTCAGTACTTTTGGGTGGTAACTTTCTCATTTCACAGAGTACGCCCCCCTACTTCTGAAGTTGGATCTCTTGCACTACAGTAGGAAATGTGTCTTATAATAAGATACCACCTATCTGTCCATGTAGCCTTATAGGTCATAGGTCTACATATAAATGCATGTATTTAATTTGAATGGCTGAAATATTAGGATGAGCTTCCATTAAAGGAGGCCATGGACTAGACAGTCAGTCTATAATGAAAATAGGCTTGTGTCTTCATTAAAAGTTGAATTCATAAAACGAAACTCAGTCTTGTTCAAATCAATAAACTATACTTGTTCTAGTATGATTAGCTTGTGATGGCTAATGTTATCAAGCTTTATATTTTTTTAGTCAGTTGTGCGACTCTTTTAGCATTTACCATTATCAAATAATTACATCTTGTGGCCACAGAGGCACAGAGTTTGAATTTGAATAGTTTAAATATTGTGGGAAAGTACCCGAGTTCATAAGATTGTTAAGTGGTAAAAAACAAACAAACAATAGATCAAGCATTTAATTTAAATTACTTAAGCAAGAAAAAAAAATAGCAAAGAAATAGTGTAGGTCATGTATAACATATAATAGGCCACTTACTGTTGTATGTCCAGATCTCTACACAAAGCCATTTGAAAGTCTAACACTAACATTTTATCAGCTCAATGTATCTTACTCTGCAAAGTAGCCGGTGACCACAAAAGTCAGATAGACGTAGTAGTAAAATTCCCTTTGATGGTTTACTATAAGAATACTGCACTGTACTAAAATATTAAAATGTATGAGATTAATCAGAAATACTCCAGTACAGTGCCCTCAAATCGGATTTTCCACTTATCAAAATTCTCATCACATATTGTCATCTGTATCTGCATTGTCCAACCACTCACTTAAGTTATATAATACTACATTGTGTGAAATTAAAGCCACCATGCTAATTATGCTCCATTAAATCAAGTGAGAGTGGATATTTAATTTTGTCTAGACCTGTAGTAAGTGTTATTTTATTACCTGATTGCCTTCTAAAGTTAATTGCTCTTAATTGTTCTTTTTTTGTTTGTTATTAATGCACTGGTATAAACTCATAAGTCATTCAGTCAATTCAGAACACCACGTTCACATTTCAGTTGCAACTTGATGCTTTCTTCTTCAAATGTTTGTTTGTTTCACTTTATATTCCACAATAAAACATTTGAAATAAATTTAGATTTCAGATTATTTTTGTAGGCCTCCATTTTGTTATACTATTGCCTTCATTGGATGAAGACCACAAGGTCCCTGTTTGTGTGATTATATCTCAGTTTACAAAAGATGTATCCCACAAAAAGTATCAAATAAAACCACCTTGTGAAGCACTGAGACTCCTCTTGCACCTCATCAGTTCTCAGCAGTAGATTCTTTGACTGCCACAGCTGGAGTATTTCTGCTTGGGGAGGTTTCATTTATTTCTGTGGCTCTGTGGCACAGCAGGAGATTTTTCTGGAAGACCTGTGGTTGTAAAATTACAACATCAATTTTAGCTCTCCCAAAAACACGTGGAAATTTGTTTTGTTTTCAAAGATCACATTTACATAGCCAGTGAGTCCTATTGTTTAGCCTTGCAATGCAATTGGATAGTAAATATATAGGTCTGGCCATAAGGCCATGAACTCATGCAACTTGCAAACTTTCCTGGAAGCACATCTCCTTGTTTCATCATGAGTAAAATACTTTTTTGTGATTGTTAGAATATCTGGTTCATGTAAATATTAAGTTATTGTAGAATGCATGCATCAAATTAAGATTTTCAGCTTGTTATGTCTTTTCTGTAATTGTACAACGCTGGGTGAGGTGCTTGTTACAGTGCGCATGATGTCATTGTTGCTGTCCAAAATGAAGAGAGCGATGTTAAGATGGAATCGGACACCAGTGATTCGAGTGATGAGGAGGTGGTTGAAAATGTCAATGAGGTGGACAAAGAGAATGTCCAGGTGATGATGATGATGATGATTATGATGATGAGGTCATCAAGCCAACCAAGCCAACCAACTTAACCAACGATGCCCCGTGACAGGTATCGCTGGCTGAAACAGGATTTCATCAGTCCTAATACTGATTTCTCTGGTCTGGATGTCAGCAGTGATGCTGGTGCTGATGCTGAACAGGAGACAGGCACAACTAGCATCCTCTCTCATCCTAGTAAGAAACCTTGTCTGCTGTTTACTATATTTAATATTTCACAGATTATTCCGTTTTTAATGTATGTTTGACATCGCAAATTATTCCTTTCTTGTCTAATTCTGACAAACACAGCTGTCAACACACCAAGGAGAGGGCAGCCATCTTCAGGCAGTGGGCTGCCACAGCCTGAAGAGACCATCCTCAGGTAAGGGGGGATTCACCAAATGGGGTCCCAGCCAAGAGATCGTGGGAACAGATGTGCGCAGGGACATGGCCGCACATTTCCCAGTGAAGACAAGGAGAGGGAGGATGCTGCAGAAACTGGAACAAAACGTTATTCTAATGTTCTCTGGTGAAGAAAGTGAAATCTCCGTCTCTGCTTTTCAGAGGAAAGGAACTGCTTTGGGGGACTACTATTGCAAGTGAACTCTGGACACTGGTTCTATTTTTTTTTTTTATAAATACTGATTCATAAAAATATGACTAGTGGGTGATCATTACTCATGATATTTACTGTTATAGTGCTGTGCCAACTAGGCCCAATGTTGCAATATTACAACGTTTCTAACATAAAACCCGTCATTATCTGCATTTGAGGTCTTTTACAACAACATCTGACAGCTGGAAAAAAAATCAAATTTTTTATTTTATTTGGGTCATACAGGGTTAATGTTAAGGCGCTAGTATATCCAATGTGGATTTATTTTCTTCTATTTTCTTCTTAATTCTACTTTCTGAGGCAAAGTGCTCGCTGGAAGCCTGCTTGCCAATGCAGAGTGCCACAATATAACAGACGTGGTAATTCAGGCCTATTGATCTGCTGGCAAGTGTTTCATCCAGCACCCTGCTTGGAGTTATCCTACCTGGGCCAGAAAATCTAAAAGGTTGGGCTTGGCTGCATCCCTGTTGTCAAAGAACAGAATCACATCAAATGTGGGTATCAGTAATGTGTGATGTTCCTGTTCATCAGTCTATATCAGAGCCTGAATCACAGTTGCTTCTCAGCAGCATCTCAACCCATTACCTGGAGATGAAGGTGAAGGATTTTGCCAATTTCTATATTGTTCATTGGTTTACTAATTCCTTTTTTGGACACAAAAATGATGTTGATCATTACCGGTGTGCCAATAATATAATATAATAATTCACCTGGTGATCCCTCTTGAGAATCTTGAAAATTGCTTTTCAGAAATTTGCACATTCTCTCGACACTACATCTGCAACTAGGAAGTAATTTTTCCACCTTTTTTTTAATTTTTTTTTTTTTACATGTTTTAATTCTTGGATCAATCTTTTTATTGTCTTGCATTTTTTTTTTGTATGAAGTGTGCTCATGTCTACAGCAGAGGAGGGAGTTGACTTAGAAGACGAGATCCGCTATTGGATACATTTGGCTGTCAGTCTCTGCCTTTGAGCCAATCACACACCGGTCAAATTGCCAACTAACCAATCAGAAGCGGCGCCAGAGAGACGCTGTATCCGGATCAAGTTGAAGACACAGCATCCTCTACTGCATGAAGACAGGCATCCTTTTGGTAAGCCAGACTACATTCAACACTATTACACAGGTGCTAAATAATGGAATGAATGAACAGATGAAACACGCACCTCCGTTTTTTCCCTTCACTTTGAAAGTCGTTTATTAAAAGCAAATTCTCTCTCCTACAGTCTTTACCCACAGACTAGCAGCTGATTGACAGCTGTTAGCTTGCTAGCGTGTAGCGGTAGATTTTTGGGGCTTCAGTGCAAGCGTTTTGTTTTTTTTCCCTAACCTGTTTGGCGGTAGTTGAGCTGACAGTTTAGCTGCATGATTCAGATTTTGCTGTATCATTGGAGGAAACGTGAATTACTATCCTCGTGAGGTTATCATCACAGGAGCATGTCAGTTTTGCTCTGTATCTGCCTGTGAGCCAGGTGAGCAGTGATTAATGATGAACTATAATGTGTGAGTTCTTGTCTTCTACCTAGAGTTTACTTAGTTCACATAAAGCTTTAATTTTGTAGGCTTAAACCAGTTCTCTTGTTTAGTAGGTAAAGTAAATGCAAATCAATCAAAAGTGACTACCACAGTGAATACGTGGGAAAATATTTTTTTTAAATTCACGTTAATTCAGCAGCAGATATACAACATTACAAATGGGGCGCAGAAAGTCAAAGAGAAAACCACCTCCCAAGAAAAAAATGACGGGTAACCTGGATGTTCAGTTCACCTGCCCATTCTGTAACCATGAGAAATCCTGCGATGTCAAAATGTAAGTACCTCAGTGTAACTCCACATGCTTTAGAAATAGAGAGAAATGCATCATGACCAACGTGACTAAAATACTAACTGTTTTCCAGGGAACGAACCCGCAACACAGGAATTATATCATGCAGTGTTTGCTTGGAGGAGTTCCAGACTCCTATAACTTGTATCCTTTTAAGCAGCAAAAGATTACAACATCGTGGTTGCCCAGTTGTAATTACTTGCACCTGCCAACGAGGTTTGTTTTTGTTCCTGTTTGCTTGTATTTTAGGTTACAGTATATCTGATCAAGTCTTGTGAAATGAAAGGATGTAGAAGGTCAGTGATTAGTTTTTGGTTTGAATCCACACATTTTTTGAATACATTCTTTATATTGCAAGATGGAACATTTTAATTATTTCTCCTATTTTGTTCTGAACTATTGATCTTGATCTGAATAAAAAAACAATCATGCATATACATGCCATGATTGTTTTGTTTTTTTAATACGTGTGCTTTGATGCAGCTCTGGTTGCACATGTAGATAAAACATTCCTAAACACTTTCAAAAATTAAAATAAGAAATTAAGAGGGTTGTTTAGCCTCGGTGCAGGTTATGTGTCTGTCTGTCATTTGAAATGTCCCTTAACCTTTTCACAACAGATCTGTCCGAGCCAGTGGATGTTTACAGTGATTGGATCGATGCCTGTGAAGCAGCTAATCAATAGTCATGTTTTCCTGTGACTCGCCCACACTCTGACCTCACTCACTTACATTCCCCCCTTTGATTTGTCCGCTTAATTAGGTCCTGTTCAGCTAGCACAATGTAGCAAAACCTCAAATAATAGAAGCATCATGCTTTACATGATGCGCTTAGTTTAATTTTGCTACAGTGTGGCATTCTGAGCATGACACGTTCCTCTGGCTGGGCCAGATGGCCATTTTGTTTTGTCCACATCATGTTTCTCATTGTATAAGTTTTCTTATTTGAGTGATTATCTTATAAGTACTGTTTTTTTGTTTTAGATTAGATCATGTTTTCTCGTTTTTGGGACAACGTTGTCATATAATTATCTGTAGTCTTTGTGATTTATGGTTTAAGAACATATGATAATTCTCTTAAGGTTGTATTTAGTAGATGACATACTTTTGTGGAAGTAATTTTTTAGTTTTCAACCTGTCTCTATTGCACTGAAACGTTTTGTTAGTTGACAATTTTGTTAAACTGCCAAATCTTTTCAAATCTTGTTTTTTGGACCAGTATATTTGTACTGCTAGATTTTATTATTTTCATTTTTTAAAAATCACAATACTGTAATTTCTATTACACTACTTCTGTGTATTTTCAGGTAAAGACAGTTATGAGAATTAAATCGGCACCATATTTTTCAAGTGTTTTTATTGCACAAATGTCATGTTTAGTGAAATGCATATAAAGAGAAAACAAGAAGTTAGCAAAGATGTAAAGTTTGAACAATGTTGAAACAAAGCCAATACATTAAAGGTGAAATGTTACTATACATTTACTCAACATTGTTAATATTCTGGACATCACAGGGAAGAAATGAAAATTAATGCACTGTTAAAAAACCCCCCAACACACTACATTCCTACCATTTGATAGAATAAAAAAAGAATGTTTAGACATTTGATGGGTTAAAAAACACGGTACATGTGCTTTTCTTCCCACTAGATGGCTCACTGCTACATGTCCTAACTCATAGCTATGACGCCTTTGATCCTGAAGGACAATGAACCGTTTAAGAGCTCCAATCTATTGGAGCCCAGCACATGAATACAAACGTGAAGCTTCTTTAACAGCTGATTCAAAGCCAGTAAGTCTGAATATTTTACAAAGCAATGCAGAGGTTCTAATGTGTTACACCAGACCGCACGTGCCTGAGGCTCCTCTGTATATAACTTTGTAAATGAACATTTCTGCCTTCTAATGTGTGAAGTCCCATGACTGCTAATGAGCGTTAAATTACATTCAGGACGTTCAGTGGGTTAACAGTAGAACATGCAGAAATTTCTAAATGAGAAGCTCATCTCTATTTGGCATGATTCACTGAGCAATTATCAGCAAGCACCACTCCACCTTTGATATTGCCATATTGACTGTGGTGGATGAAGTTCTCCGGTACTGTACTTGAGCAAAAGCATTAAAACAAAGTCTCTACAAGTAAACGTCTTGCATTCAAAATGTTAGTTTATTAGCAAATTTAATTTATAGAAGTATGAAAAGTAGAAATACCTTCTGTGGATGTTATTACCTATACTTACAATGTATTTACTAATTTGCTTTTATGTGAAATTTTGTTAAGTAACTATAACAAGTGGCGTAAAACGTACGATATTACCATCTGAACTGCTGTAGAAGTATTAAGTGGCATCAAATGGAAATACTCAAGGAAAGTACCTCAAATGTGTATTTAGGGTCCAGTATGAGTAAATGTACTTAGTTGCATTCCACCACTGTTTACTTCACACAATGTGGAGCCAGGTAAAGTGCAAATGGAGTAACAGCACTAAAGCCAAAGTTGAATGAGGCATACGGCAAAATGTTTCCGAAAGGAAGCAAGAAAAAAAAAAAAAAAACAGGATAAAAACTACTGGTGATTAAGTGTACCCCAACTTCACACTAAATATCACAACTACCTACATTTGCTCTTCTACTTTATAAAATCATTGTCTGGTAGACCCCTCTACGTTTTCTAAATACTTCGTCAAAAACCAAAAGAGTCGTGCTGCACACAAGCCATGTAAATTAGTCCCATAAAATGGCGTGATGGGTAATTTGGCTGTCTTGTTCACAAGACTATCTGTCAGCCAGGTGCTCACAAAACAAAGCAATGTCCGCACAAAGCTACAAGTCCTCCTGCATATTCTGCCCCGGTCAGTCTGTGGACCTGGAACTTCTGTGTCATCCCGAGGAGTGGAATCCTGGAGCCCACTGACTTGCGGTGCTCCAATGTGGACATGGCCCCTGTTCCAACTGGGTCAAAGTTAAATAGCACCAACACGGTCACTTGTTTCCTTTCAAGGAACTGTTAAATTCTGCTTCGTCAGTGTTCAAACTGGATTGGAAGGGTAGGGAGGTGAGGACAGGGGTAAAAACAGTAAAAAAAGCCATAAAAAACAATCTATAAATAGCAAAAGTCATTAAATCTCAACTTCTGAGTGTTGTTTGGGTATTTTTAGCCATAATAAAATTCATCAGAGCGATGAGATGCAGAAGTTGGCCGCTTATTGACATAAGGTCAGAGTAAACATTATTTTTTTCTTTGACTCATGGAAAGACAAACAAAAAATTCCTAAGAGTAAAAGTATGTCGTAGAAATATGACGTCAATCAGTGTTAAATAACAGTCTGGAAAGTTTGCTCGTCACAAAGACAGCTGTGGTTGGTTGTCTGGATTAAGCAAAGAGGAGGAAGGGGGTGAGGATGTTTGTGGTTTCGTTAGTCAGAGTACTGGTTGTAGCCGTCAAACTCCACCTCACTCCCATTGTTATAGTAGGCCTCGGTGGGGTTGGTGCAGTACTTATTGTCGTAGACCTGGCGGGGCAGGCCGTAGGTTGTCATACCCTGCTGGGAGGCCACTTTGTTGGTGCCCATCTGCAGAGAGATGGTGGTGGTATCACAGTTCTCCAGCTCCAGCTTCTTGTCAAAGATGTGCCTCCTAGTTCCCGGGGCTGTCATGCCAGCCTGGGGGACAGAAAGCAACATGGGCTTTTATAGAAGCATTCTACAACTAACAATATATATGATGCGTTATTTTGAGGGGACAGCAAATTTACACTGTTATACAAGCTGTACACTCACTACTTTACATTGTAGCAAAGTGTCATTTCTTTAGTGTTGTCACATGAAAAGATATAATCAAATATTTACAAATATGTGAGGGGTGTACTCACTTTTGTGAGATATTGTATTTTTAAAGCCTCTTTAACAGAAGATTATTTGACAAGTCAAAGAATAAGACTAGTGATTTTGTTTTTCCACAAATCCCACAAAAAGATAAGAACCTACAATGAACTGTTAAGAAGTACTATCTGTGTATCTACAGATTGATATGCCTTATTCCTCTGTGCTGCAGAATTCTGCTGTTGTCAAAAAACATCCACATCCTTACAGTGGGTTTTATTATAAATCGACACGGGCACTGTAGTTTATTTTTCAGTTCCACATACACTGTCCTGCTCCTGGAAATACTCACTGGAGCAGTGGTTTCCAGTGTTTTTTGACTGATGTAACCCTAAAGCCCTGTCAAATGATGTCCATGTATTGCCTTTAACTAACTATTACAACAATTTATTTATTAATTTTAGCTATGTCAATTGTTAAGCGAACTTTTTCAACCAGTGGTTTAGAAGAGATCTCGGCTTGCCTGCAATTTTTACCATTTAATATAGAATGACATCAGCCTTACCCTTGAACTCAGTTTATCTTTAGAAAATGTGTGTTGTGTCTTTAAATCTGAAGTTTTATCTGGAACATAGTGTATAATGGATGAACAAAAACATAATTTTGGTGTCAAGTCTCTCCTCACCTGGCTGGCTCCCTTGTTGGTGCCCATCTGTAGGCTGATAGTAGACTGGTCCAGTGGGTTGTCCATGGCCATCTTGGAATCATACAGATGGCGTCGTGTGCCGTAAGAGGTCATGCCCTTTTGGCTAGCAAGCTTGTTAGTGCCCATCTACACACAAACGAGCAAAATGGAGTGAGTTAAATACACAAAAATGTTTGGGGGACAAAGTTGTGACTTTGGGCAGCACCTGTATGGCTGCAAAAAATTTAAGAGCACACCTATGATGGTCAAATTGACGCTTATCTGTTATCATTCTATTCTACACCAATAATCTAAAAGCAGGGCAGGTGAGAGAAGACTCAGTAAAGAGGTTTCTGTGAAGATTATTTCAGCAGGAGTCCAGCAGGGGGCAAAATGACAACCCACTGGGAAGTGTCTTGGCCAGCAGAACATCCCAGAACACATGTCTCTACAATCCCAAACACACAAGCATGGTCATAAAGTAGTACATTAGAGGTTCAGCATTTCTGCTGCTCTGACCTGCAGGCCTATGATGTTACGTCCCTCCCTGAGCTTCTCTGGAGCGAAGCGGCGCTGCTGTTTCTCAGCATACTTCACTCCCAAGTCGTACTTGGAGTGGAAACCTTTGGACTTGGCCTGAGATTGAGAAAAGTGGCAGAGACAGAAGGGAAAATGGGGGTAATAGTGTTTCTTTAAAACCCATATTGTTTTTATTATGCAACTGCTGTTGCCATATTGTAGTCCTAGTCCATGCAACACAAAGCACTCACATAGGTAGGCTGGTAGATGCTGTGTAAATAATTAAATTCAATTTTACTTAAATATATAGCGCTAAATCACAACAGTTATTTCATAGCGCTTTTCATAAAAAAGCAGGTCTAGACCGTGCTCTGTGATATTGTTTACAGAAACCCAACAATTCCCACTATATGTACAATATCAGCAGTGCTCATGGTTTCTGTAAGATAAAAGTAATGTTTTTGGTGACTCTCTCAATGTAAAAGTAAAAGAAAAGCAATAATATCAGCCTTTCCAACAACAGATGTCACTGGAGTAACTGTGTGTGTGTGTTGCTGTCCTCACCATTCCAGCCAGAGCTATGAGTGTGCACTGGACCTGAGTGTGGTTGACATTCTCAAACAGATCGTTGGCCTCAAAGATGTCATCTGGCCTCAGGCCGTACTCTGTGATCGCTCGTACAAAATTCCCTATGTTTTCCAGCTGAGGAAAAAAGCAGACGGATGGAAAAAACAGAACTAGTTGAGAAGAGCATTTATTTGGCATGTTCTATGCATGGCCTGAGTCATTTCCTTGTGTTTTAACTTGAATGCAGCGGTTTCTGTTAATGGAATTGTTAAACATTTGGGAAAATGCGCTTGCAGTTAGATGAGAAGATTATTACCATGCTCATATCTGTATGCTAAATATGCAGAGGTTTTCAAAGTAGGAGGGTAAATGTAAATGCTCCGTACTTGTATAGCGCCTTTCTAGTCTACATCTGCATTCACCATTCACACATATTCATACACTGGCGGAACAGCCACCAGGGGCAATTCGGGGTTCAGTATCTTTCCCAAGGACACTTCGACATGCAGCCTGGAGGAGCCGGGATTGAACCGCCGACCTTCCGATTAACAGCCAACCTGCTCTACCTCCTCTACCACAGCCGCCCCTGTGCTCCCTCGCGGGGCTCCAAACAGTTTCCGGGGTGAAGGTATGTCAAAATGCAAAATTGGGCTAGCTTGGCTCAACTGAGTGTCTATAGGATCGGATAACATAATAAAGTATGATCCCGTAGGTATCCAGGAATTGAACGAAACTTGCAAGTAACCTAAGGGCACGTGAGGGGGCGCCTTTATCCAAGCTCTGTCTGTGAGGAGGCCCACGGTGTCAGACTTTAAAAACCCCTGACGAAGCTACCACTAGCTGGTTAGCTTACCTTAGCTGTGTGCTTTTGTTTACAAGCGTATTACAGTGAGAATGTTTGGACTGGTCTGGATTTATGGAATGTAAATGAGCTCTGTGTTGCCAATGCCAATACAGTAGACTAACCAAAACGACTCTAACTTTGACTTAACTGCAGGACAAGTAAGGCTAATATTCTTTCCTTAGAGGTGTTGCATTACCTGGTGCCAGTTTTGACTGGAGGTGTTGATCTTCCTCACAGAACCTGGCTGGAGAACATTAATGAGTCTAAAAAGAGAGAGATACAAAATTCAAAAACGTCCTCTTTTAGGGGGAGTGAATGATCACCAGTGACTTTACAGAAATGAGTATGATTAAAGTTCTGATGTTTCTATGCCACAAGAACCCTTCTCAGTGTCTTTCCACTTACTCGCACAACAGGACTCCATCCTTCAGACTCTCCATGAAGTTGTCCCCGATCCTTTTGCCGGTCACATCCTGAATCCACAGCCTCAGCTCGTCTTCCTTCTGGGGGTCGTACTTCCCTGCCAGCTGGGGGGGTCAGACATAACATTGATGTTCAGTTTTGTTACTGCTAATTTCAGCCCATCAAACTCTCCATGGCCAAGCCTACTCTCCAGGGGCAGTCCTCCAGTCCTTGTAGTGAATTCCATTAGAAGCATATAAAAAAGGGATTGGGCAGTCAAGTGAAACCCAAGACTAAGAAATGAAAAACAGATTAATTAAAAAATGATGCACTACTTGCCCCTTGTAATGTTGTAGTACGGCTTTTTATCTCCGGCAGTAACACTTGTGGAAGAGCAAAAAGTTTATGTTAATGTAGCTTATATGCACCAAACTGTTAAATATTTCCCAGTGGAATAAAAATTCCATTCAAAATGATTACAATTGAGCATTTCCAATACAAAGTAACTGTGTGTAATTTCCACATAATTTCCAAAAAATGTCTTGGCAAGAACAATGTCGTTTGGCATTAATTATAGGGGGATAATAGGAATTCCTCTGAAAAAAAAATATCTAGGCCTATTTATTATTCCGTAATTATTGGACATTTCACTCCTCTCCATATTTGTTTTTCCACATTTTTGCATGTTCAGCTGACCTGCGGTACTCTCCAGGTTACAGCAGCAGTATAGCAATAGAATACAGTTTACTTTCCCTATATATTGGGCAGCTGTGACTCAGGAGGCAGAGCGGGTCATCCACTGACCACAGGGTTGGCAGTTTGATTCCCACCTCCTCCTGAACACAAGGTGTCCTTGGGCAAGACAAGAACCCCAAATCGCTCCTGATGGCTGGCCAGCGAATGATTTGTCAAAAACACTACCATAAAAATGGCATAATCATTTCCATAATGATTGGGAAATATAATATAACTATATACACAATACTCCAGTCTTAAAAAGGTACATGCACACACAGTTTATTTTTTTTATCTCTACTTCAGTTTATTACCATGTTTCTTTCATTCCAGGCTTTCAGTCACTAAAATGGTTTCTGCTTTATTTTCTCATAACTGTACTGTCTTTGAAAGTTTTACTGTATAATAAAAACATATTTTGAGATGAGGGGTTTAAAAAGAAGTAAAGAAAAATGAAAAAGGCCTGTGGACATTCCTGCATGGAGAAACACACTGGCCTCTCTCTCTTCTCTTCATGTATTTCTTTATTGGCACAAACATGTTGCCCCTAATACCTTGAATTCTGGCATGGGGTTTAAGGCTGCTCCCCCCCAAACACAAACACACACGCACACACACACACACACACACACACACACACACACACACACACACACACACACAACCTCATCCCCTTTTCCTGAATGTTCTGCAGATAAGTCTTCACAGTCTGGGTTCAGCAGCCAACACAAACAAGTATTTCAAAGCAGCAGGGATAGCGTAGCTTCCAGTCCATCACACCAAACTTGGGAGAAACAGTGTTCCCAAACACTCCTCCCTTTCCCTCTGACAGTCTTGCTCTCCCCCTGCGATTGGCCGAGCTCATATTCCTCTCTTACTCTCTTTCCCTCTCTCCCCCTGGGTTTTCCAGAATCTGCCCTTTTACAGTGAGCTGACTATTCGGACAAAAACACGTCTGATAAAGACAGGCCAAGATCGCCAGGTCCTGCTTCCAGCTGCGGTAGTTTAGCTCACAGTTTGATTTAGTCGTGTTGTTCTTCTCATTGTATAGCTCAGGAATGCAGTCAGGAATGCAGTCAGAAGTGCTCGTTTTACGAGCCATTTCTGAATCAAAAACGTGATTCACATAAAAGGAAAAACAGCACAGCGCACAAATATATCAGAAAGGCCTATGTGTTACTAAAAAACACCATAGTGTTGGTAATGCTGGGTATCAAACCTCAAACTTGTCCTCAGCACCAAATATTAAAAAACTGTCAAGTAGCCAGATGTGGGAAAAGTATTTAGATCCTTTACTTAAAGTGAGACTATGTAACTTTTGCTAAAAAAATGGCCTCTGTGGAACAAGTGACAATTATGGAAAAATTGGTAAATGCTAAAACATAGTAAGCACTAGTGACTCATGTCACTTTACTAGCAGCAATACCTATCCAAAATGAGCTAACATTAGCTAACATTAGCCACCAGGAGCAACCAATCATACCAGACCAAGTAAGGCTGTAGTGGGAAAACTCGTAAGTGTATTGAACTGAGCTACGGTGCATTTTATTTCATATGAATTTACCTTTTTATTTGTTCAAGGAAGATTGTGTTGTTTGTATTTTCTTTTATGAGTTCCATAGACTAGCTTCACGCAAAAGTACCAGTTCAACAATTTAAAATCCTACTTAAGTTAACATAAATGTTCTGCAGAAAAACAGTGCCTGTGAGTGATATTTTATTAAATATCGAAATATTATACAGATGCATCATTGCATATGCAGCATTTTACTGCTGTAGCTGGTCAAGGAGGAGCTACTTAAGGTTTTGTGGTGCCCACAACTCATAGACATCTGTGACCCCAAATAGACACTGCTTATTTTTGTAAAATTAAGCTTATCGTTTAATATATAAAATTTGTCAAATAGGCTAGATGTAGTGGGGTACAAAGTACACTATTTCACTCTGAAATTTAGTACCTGAAAATTGTACCTGTGCTTGTCTAAATGTCTGATCAAATTCTTTATCATGTTTACTCATTCTTTAAATCAGTTGTTTATTCAAATTAATATCTTGCCTATGGTTAATACTAAAATTAACCATAGGCAAAGTTATTGTACAGCTGCTTGTGTGTAGATCACATTTATATTTTACATTCATTTTTTTTATCTTTTTATAAGATGTGTACTTTGTTAAATGAAAAAAAGGGAAAGAAGATCCTGTCCTAATCTATATTTCTTTAGGTGAGGTATTGAAAATAGTTTTGGTAGCAAAACCCAAGTAAAACATTTTTCAAATGGTATATTTAAATTAAGTACTGGTCCACAACCTATGTAGAATCTCTCAGGCTGTTTGCAGCGCTGCATATTATCCTGTGGGGTCCAACAACGGAGAACAGACCATGAGTGTAAATACATCTAGTTGTTTGTAACTGACACATGGAGATCCCTACATCCACAAAGAAATAGTTCCACTGACATCATTTCTTTGCTAGGTGTCCTCATGTAGTGGATCCACGGTGTGAGCTGCAGGCATGACTTTGTCTGCGCCATCTGTCTCCTGTCCACCTGTGTCGTGTTAGGACAGTGTTTTGTCATTCATGACTCGGATGTAAACTGTTTAGAGTAAGGACACTTTCTCAAGTTCCAAGCCCCGGTCACTCCTTAAAAGGCCATTAGATCATGCTGATGCACCTGTGCGTCTTTCTGCTGCATCTCTGCTGCTCTCTGATGTCATTCTGCTGGAACGTACCATCCCTGAATGTCCCATGAAGCCCTACGACTCAAATAAAAATTACATTTCCCGGGCTGCCGTTGTTTTTACCCTACAGAAAACAGAACTACGCGTCTCCACTTGCTCTTGTGTGCATAATCGACTTGGAAATGATACAGAGATGGCAGCAAAACAACAGCCAGATTAGTGCCCCAAACCTCCAATTCTGTCTAAGACCCTGCTGACTGCTGAATTGCAGTAATGAAAGGAATGCGGGTTTCAAGGGAGTGCAGGGCACCTCCGTGTGAGATTATCGCCCTGATGAGAGATGCCACTATTCAGGGAAGAGGCCACATCCATCCGAGACAATGATCGTGATGATCTGGGTGCTGGAACAGTCACAGGCTGACCTTTCTCATCCTGTACAGACTGTCAGCAGCTCTGACTCATCCCAATGTACACTACTATCAGAGAGGAATATTGCACTCTACGTGGCTGCATCACTTTACAGATTCATACTTTACATAAGCATATCATCAGAAATCTGATGCATTTTTTTTTTTTTTTTTTTACAGATTAAACTACCAACAGTATGTAAAGTAGTCAAAACTCAACTCCTGGCAACAACAAAATGCTGCTTGCTTATTAATGCAATAAACCCCAAACACCAATGATCCGATGCACATGGCTAATAATACTTATTTATTTTCTACTAACAAATAACATTTTGAATGCAAGCCCTGTACAAGCTTTAATCATTACTTAAAATTAGAAATACCTTCATAGCCCATGCATCTTGACTGTCACTACCAGAGAACTCATCCTCACGAACATGTTAGATTTCTTCCTGTTTCAACCAGTTCGGTTTCTTCCAAAGAACCACTAACAGAAGAATTAAAGAGTATGTGCATACAACTCAAGCTTCCTCCCTCCTTGTGCTGCACTGTGTCAGACTAAATGCCCTGACCCTTAATAATCACAGAAATAATTTGGCCACTATGACCTACTTCCACCTCCAAAGCAAATACTTCCCTCACTGTGTGATCTATTATCAAAAGGCAGGAGTGTGTCGCCACAGCTGTTTCCCAAGCACACAACCCTGGAATCACACTGGAATGAGATGCTGCATCACATGACAGCCTCTTTTTAATTATTTTGCTTTTAACGGGGAACTCAAAATATCTGATTCAAGCCAGGCAGCAAGATCTTTGTGTCCTTTCTAATCTGTTTAATGGGCCAATACGTTATTCATGTAGACATGGCTGACTTCAACTAGCCTACACCAAGGTTTTATGCAGCAATATCCCATACTTTCTCCATATAAGGACCTCAAAATATCATCAACCATCTGACTATAACCCCCCACTGTGCAAGACTGTGTTTAAAGGAACCCCATCTTTGTGCTAGTTATAATTTAGGAAATAAATGGGCACACTGGAAGTTTGTACAGTATTCCTCATCATTGACCTCACTTGAGGTATCAATGCTCAGGCTACAACATGCCTATATCCTGTAAATAAACGTCATTATAATTTATATATACATGTATATATAAAGTACACCTACCTTACTCTTGACCTCTGCAGAAAGTCCGAAGACTGGGCCGCCCCTGAAATGTGCATGTGACATTCTGTTGTTTTGTCTATTTACAGTGGAGCTGAGGAGGGCTTCAAAAATGGAGGAGCAGGTTACAGCTCTCTGTCCGAGGCAGGGCGAACACACAGAAAAGTCCCGAACAAATCCGTGGGTATCTCGCTCCTTTGTTTTGTTTTCGTCGTCGCAGTCGTGCTCGGACCCGCTGTTATGGCTTTTGGACAACTTTCCGACACTGATTCTTTTTTAAACTCTTCCCATGTGTGTGCTCTCTGATTGGCCGGCCCCGCCGTCCAATCCGGACGCAGCCTCCTCATCTTAGGGGGAGTGATGTCACCGCTCGGGTATTACCCGTGTCACTTTTTCCACCTTCAGGCCGGTCAGGGATGCTTTTCACTGGTGTCGCACTTTGCTAAAGTTATGTCATTGTCATGTTCAGCTGAATTTCAGTCACGCCCTTAAAAAAGGATTTCCTGATCAATAAGAGACATCATCCCCATTTTGATTTCACAAGCATCATATTCTGGGAGGAGTCATTTATTTTTATATTTTAAATTTGATTTACGCTGTCCCTTTTGCCAGATGTTGTTACAGTAAACCCCAAAAGTACAACTAGAAATATTACAATGATGATTATATTACAACAACAGGTCACACATCTAAAAAAAAATAAAAAAAAATAAAATAATAGTAAAAAATACTATTGCTAGTGCTCACATGGTGTTGATAATAATGGGTATACAACAATTATATAATAGCTGCAATAATTCAGTTCAGTTTTATTTATATAGCACCAATTCATAACAAAAGTTATCTCATTGCACTGTTCATAGAGCATGTCTAACTATAAAATATGCCTGAGAGAAAGAAACAAACATAAATGAATTTCAACAAGACTAAGTCTACAGCCAAGTTAGCAGCTGTGTGAGGCTGTACCATAGGTGTCATTTATACTGTAGATGCTGGGGACATGTCCCCACCACTTTCTGAAATGGCTGATTTTGTCCCCACCACTTGCACACTATGACTAATAAACACTATGAATAAATAAAATGCAATGTAAATATAGAAGAAACAGATCTGCCTTGTCCAAAAAAGTAACTTAGGCTAAAAAACAAGCTGCATTATATTCGATAATATTTTTTATATTCTGAATTGCCACCGGCCACATGAATTTTGATTCTCTTCAAATAAATAAAGATTTCCACCATAAATTGGTGCAGAAAATGTCTCTAGAATGCAGGAAATTAAGAGTTTAATGCTCAAAATCTTCTGGGGGAGGACCCGCCAGACCCCGCTATTAAGTTGCCTTTTTCATCAGTGAATGTTTCTTATAGCATTGGAGTATCTTGTTGTCTTGTTCTCGTGACTCCAATATTGCAGTACCACGTCCCGTGGACTAAGTGTTTCGTCACATCCCCAATATGAGCCCTTAAATGTCTTTTCAACACAAAGTGACGCCCTTAGGCTGTACTTAGGCCTCCTTTGGGCTAATTGTAAGTAGCCATATGTGGCCACAGTTTGCTAACATTTGCTGAGGCTGACGAGAATGTCATTAGTTATGCAGGTTTCTGGTCATAAACCAAAGTTTGCGGCAAATTAAAATTTACACCTGACGATGGCACAAGATGAAAAGTTAGGGATTCACCAAAGTCATTTGAATGTATCCTCTAGGGACCTTGGCTATCTGTAGCAGATTTTAAGGCCAGTCCGTTAAATAGTTTTCAATATATTTTACTCAAAACCTTAAACCTTATTGTGGCACTAAATGATAAGTCAGGAGATCATCAAAGTCAGTAGTAGTGATCCATGTCTGTACAGCGTTTTGTGCCAATCCATCTTGTAGATGTCAAGCCATTTACTGAATTTATTTATTTAACTTTGACCTACTGGTGGTGCTAAATGAAAACTCAAGGGATCACTACAGTCAGTATAGGCATCATCCTCTGGGGACCATAAATGTCAAAATGCACATCCAATAGTTGTTGACACTGGTGGACCTGCCCATGTTCAAAAAGCATGCTGCAAAGGTGCCCTCCAGTATGCCCCTATGGTAGATAAAACATGATAAAGAGCCCTCTATGGTGGTCCATGCAATGTGACAGAGAAAACATGAAGTGGCCTATTATAAAAGGCCATCTATTGTGCCCTTCCAGTGGAGAAAATGTGCTGCACTGCCAAATAGACTGCCCTACATGCTAAGAAACATTTGGAACTGTTTCAGCATAAATTCGCAAGCTAATAGTGAGTGAATGTAAAATCAGAGAGACAGGCCAAGTTGTGTGAAATTACAATGTTGGATTGTTGACAAAAGAATCTCACCACAAGGTCCATTCTGTAGCTATTGGGGAACTTTCAATTGTATCCGACGATGTTCCTCAGCAGACTGAGAGTTGCCCATGTTGTCATTGAATTGTAGATTCAAATTTCCTCTCCTCTGAGCACAACAAGGACTTCTTGTCCATGTTGAAGGCTTTTTGTTGACCTTGGAAACAGCAGCAGTAGCAACAAAACGATCTGATTAGACGATTCATTCAGAAGCTGTTTCATTTTAATCTCCACTTTCCAGCAAACTTCGACGAGTAGTCGTTAAAATGCTCAGGCAAAGAGAAATTTGAACATCTATACTGACAACTGGGCAAATTCCATCTGCTGAAGAAGATTGTGGGATACAAGGGGGTTAGGATTCGTTCAGTGTTCATTGTACCGAGATCTACATCATCTGCAGAGGTCTCCTCTCCGGAAAAAACAGTTAAGCAGTTTAATGCTAAAAATCAGTGTTTCTCCAATGCTGTTCGGCAGACACTGGACACTGCAAACCATAGCTGCTGCTAACATTTGCTTAGCATGTTTCTCTGGGAAAGAGAAGTTTGGGGTTCCCTGCTGGAGCTGCTCCCCCCGCGACCCGATCCCGGATAAGCGGATGAAGATGGATGGATGGATGGATGGTTTCTCTGATAACTTAAGATCCAGACGTCTGATGACTAAAATCCTTCATCGATTAAAGTATATAGTTAAAAATGATCAAGAGCTAAAATTTGTATGATAAAAATGTGGCTTAAAGGTAAATTTATGACAGCGCTGACAGGTGCCCAAATGAAACGCACCGTCACCTTGATTAAAATTGCACATTTCTCTGTGTTTGAAAATTGTTGGAAACATTTGGGATAATGTAAATAGACAACTCAACAAAATATATAATACAAGGACAGTTTGATGCAGATACATAACAAGTTACATAAATCTTAATGTTTTTTTTTTAACCATTTTAATAAAATCCGTTTAAAATGCTTGTTAAAATGAGAAATATTCCATCACCTTTTAAGTTCTTCCTTTGCAGATAATCATAACCCAGAACTGATGCAACATATTTTAAATGTGTTTGACTCTACGTGAAAGCTACTGTAGAGCCCCTGACATCACTCTGGGAGCAATGAGGTGGTTTTCCTGTTTTACTCCAGTGTGTTACATCTCTTTCCCCCATAAGCAGGCGGATGACAAGGAAAGGAATGCAGCAGATTCAGGCGGTCTGCGAAGTGAAGAGTCAGAGGGGGGGCCAGAGGAGGCGGCTCCCCGGACAGCATGATTCATCCTCTGCTTTCTCTTTTGTGTGTGTACGTGTGTGTCACTACCATACACATGGCAGGCATGCCGATGGAGCCGGGGAGGAACATTCTGGAAAAGAGGGACATGTAGAGCTGAGTTACAGTACAATATGCGGCTGTGGTGGTGGTGATAGACAATGGAAGAGTGCAAATGCAAGATTACTGGACATACACTGTTAGCCAGCGACAATGCAAAGGGCTTCAATCTGTCAGTGGAGAACACACAGCTGAAAATAATTACTGCAGAGCAATGGTCTGCATGAGTGAGCTTCACTGACCACAACACTACAGTTACAATTCACTCGTCATAAAATTGTCAGGTGACTGAAGAATAAAAACATACATCACATGAACGTCTCTGCAGACAATATGTATGTTAATAAGTTGAACTTCAGTTTTAGTCCAGGACCTGACTGCACTGCATGATGGATACATTTAATAAAGCGAGAGTAGTGGGTCTAGCAACAGGGTTTCATCTACCAGTAGTGGAGTGTATGTTTTGTAACATGGTGGAATTTGAAGACTGAAATCATATATAATCATACGATAAATAAGTTATTATTCTCCATCAGACGTACATGCTGGCAGCGTGAAGATGTCTTTGAAACAGCTTTATGGCCATCATGTAGGGAGATGGAAGTCACAGACAGTATTCATGATCAGTTAAATGTATGAAATAGGCAAAAAAAAAATCCTACTAGAAATGGCTACTTTTTCAGAATAAAGTTGTAGCGGAGCGAAGGCGGAAACCCTTTGGAGGCCAGTGGCAAAGACGGCGCCCCTCTGAAAGTCTGGCAGGAGGCTGGCAACGTGACCGGAGATCAGGACCAGAGTCTGATGGCTGGAGTGTCAGGTGTGTACCCTTAAAAGGCGACCACTGGATGTCAGAGTGGCAACTCAACCAGCTCATACCCTTCTTGTATGATTCAGGAAAAGCAGGCAATAGGGAAGCAGCATCAGGACTGGAGGGGGGTATGCTCAAGAACATGAGCCTAATTGACTGGAGTGGAGGTGGTTTGTCAGCAGGCCAGAGGGAAGACTGGCTACTGGCAGGTCGGAGGGAATCAGGCTGGAAGGTAGCTGGCTTGGAAGCAGGCAAAAGGAGTGTTGAGGAACCTTGTGACCCATTCAGGTATTGAGTCCCTTAGCCAGCTTTGTGGACACTTTGTTCTGAGCCAGAGACAGGACTGCCTCTCTACGACTGTCATTACTGGTTTTCCTCTATATACTCTGGATCCATAATTGGTCAGTTAGTACTGTCACAATTTGTCGAGTACAGAGTCAACCCAAGTCGTCACATATGGACTCATGGTCAAGACCCCTTGGCGTCAGTTTGTAACGCAGCGGGGAGCCCCTTAACCTTGTAGTTCAATGCACTGGGGGAAGCCCTGTAATGTCATTTTTTAACGTTAAAGGTGGATGTAGGATATTTAACAGAAAAGTCAGAGTAAGGAGGGGGTTGGGGTGAACATGTGGACCAGAAACTAGACTCACTCAGGAGACTGGTGTTCGTTTGTCGCGCAAATAATATTAACCTCCGTAAGTAAAGTCACATTAGTAACGTTGTTATTTTAACCAAAACCATGATGTTTTCATAAACCTAACCAAATTGCAAGTTTTATTTTAAAAGTCTAACTCGGCGTTTGATATTTAGCCTATTATAGCTAACTTGACCAGACATTGCATGCTGACTTTCCTACGTGGTGTACCCAGGGCGTTCAAAAGAGACGCCAAGGGGTCTTCGAGATTCAGAAAAACACATGACAGGCAGGATGATTAGACACAGGTAGAGCACATTAGGACAGGGTACACAATCATAGAGGCACACATAGACAGGAAGCAAAGTTACACAAGACACACAATGAAAGGACACTATCAAAATGAAACAGGAAATCACTAAGCTCAAACCCGAAACCATGACGGGCTTTGGCCCTGATGACCTCAGTGCAACAATAACTGGCTAATAATCAAATGAAATTACAATTAAAAAAGATAATATAATAAACCTCATAAACTAGTTAACCTTCCACCTCATACTGTTGTATAGGTGTTCGTATTGTAATCCATAATGTTTCTGATGAATCAGTGTTGTCGTACAGCAGATTACCATAAACAGCCTGTTGGAACATAGAATTCTGCATATGAAATTTTGCACAAGCACAGAGACATGCTAATTTATGCAGTCACATTCCCACTTATACACACACACACACACACACACACACACACACACACACACACACACACACTAAGCGAGGGTTTTATAAACATTTCACTGAGAAAAGAAGAAGCACACACATGGAATTTGGACACTTTATTTGGGCATGATGGGAGAAGGGAAGGGCCTAAGCTGAGCGGGAGAGGGATAAAGATGTAATGTCTCGTGAAGGTATCCCTCACACTAAAAATAACAGGCTACAGTCAGATATTTACTGCGCGGTGGGCTTTACTGTTTATGTTGGCTTTAAGATCACCTGACACTTAGGCTAATAGGCTACGTCTGGGTACATTTATTGTGTTGCAAAATGTCATGCGAATGGTAGCTGATGACTAAAGAGGCCTCATTTAAAGGAAATACAGTACATTTTTCACTGTTTTAGAACGTCCGTGATAATGCACTTTGTATTTACAATGTTTTTACTTTAAATAGCTGTTGGTGTTTTATGAGACCAAGTTTTTCAATAGCTAAGTACAGATGGCAAGATCATAAACAATCCAGCAATCCAAACAAAGGAGCTGAGAAACTATTTGATGATTTACAATTTGGAATTTCTAATGGGACTGAAACATACTGCACACATTTCAGAGACAGTATTTCAGATTTAAGAGATATATCAGCAGGTGAACATCTTTGGAGAGAAATCTTGGATGGCAGGAGAGCTCCAGGTTGAATATAGAGATGTGTGTCGAGGCACAAGGTTGAGGACAAGTCATGAGTCATGAAATTTGACAAAGTGCAGACAGAGGACTAAAACTGTTTAGGAAGAAAGACGCAAAAACACAGAAAGGTGGGGACAGGGGGGATAGAGAGGGAGATTAGTGCAGTGTCAGAAACTCAGAAGGGCATTTCTACAGAAAGTTTTTTCTCCCTCCACCCATCGACCCCTCTCCTCACTCCACTCTGTCTGGCTATTTATGGTAGAAGTCCTCAAGATCCTACGTAACTCAGAGGAGTTCTGGAGGCTGAGTTCATGGCATCATAATTCCAACCTGTCGCTACAGTAGGACAGGAAGCTTTAAACAATTCTGGATTCGGTCAATAAAACCACAAGTGCCAACTCAGACCCATTCAATTACAAGTTAGTGTGTACGCCTTCAGTGATACATGCTCAAATTCTTGTATTTATACATTATTATTGTTAGCATCATTTTATTATTCTTCACGATAATTTTTGACCCTCAACTTCTTCAACATTCTGAATGAAATTTCTTCTTCAAACTTCATTTACTTCCACTTTAAATAAGATTTCAAGCGCTTTCATCACTTACACTTTCACTGGCACTTTCCCTTGTTAGCTGTCTATGTGAACTGATTTTTATTCTTACACTGACAGAAAACTTCCAGTTCTGACACTTGTAAAATGTGCTTACATTTTAAACTGCTCACTGGGCATACACTTGAACGGTCTTCTGTGTTTTCACATCCAATGACATTTCAGCTGAACTTTTACTCTTGAACCGATGTCACCACTCACATGTTAACCAACGTTCCAGCGGCGTTCCTGTGTTTCATGCTAGCACTTTGAATGACACACGTCTTCTCTTTGAGGATGAATGCAATCACATTTCTTCAGCTCTCATAACTCTCACAGCTCACACAGTTACCTCGACTGTTTTCACCACTTCCATTTCAGCTGACGCTTCAATTTCTTTTACCACATTTCAACTGCATTTTCAACTTCTTTCAATGCCTACACTACAAATGACACTTCAAACCCTTTCAGGTCTCACATCACAACACAACTTACTTCAACTGCTTTCATTGCTTACACTTCAGTTAATACATTTCAGCTGGCACTGACTTATTTCAGGACTTACACAGCAGACACTTCCTGCTCAATCTCTCACCTATACATTTCAACTCCGTTTTTAGCGCTTTGGCTTCAGCTTGACTCAGCGATTACACTTAATAAATGACACTTCAACTTCTTTTAGCACTTTCATTTTAACCTCTAATTCAATTAATAACTGCTAAGTCTTTTGGTATTCATATTTCGTCTGCCTCTCTAGCCACAACTTCAACTGTTGTAATATTTAAACTATTTCAACTGTGAATTTATCATCAGCAAGCACATGCGCGTTTTCCTCAGTAAATGTAGCCTTTTCAAGTTACACTTGAAAATGTGGTAAAACACACTTATCCCTCTACCTTGTGTCTTGATCTTACTCACAGGCTGTGATAGGCTCATGACATCTGAGCACCGCACCTACCTTGGCTGAGGTGACTGTTGAATGCTGCTTGTTAAGTTGGTTTAAAAGTGATTTCGATCAACTCTGGTCAAGGGTTTAAGTACCTCGTAAAATTGCCTCTGTTTATAGCTCCTTTAAAGTCCAGAATGTTGATTTGTTGATCCGTTTTTGTTTCCCAAAGTCTGGAACAGGTCTTCAGCTTGAATTCCTCCTGAAATAGGCATATCCCTATAATCTAGTACATAACTATAATTGTCTCAATATAGTGACTTGCTTGTGCGCAGAAGGAATAAACTCAAATGGACCTTGTAAAGAGGGAAAGAGGACATGATATGACATTTATAAACCCAACTTCATTAAGTTAAAATGTCTTACTAACACAGTCGACAGAAGGTAAACACCCATGACAGGCTGTGGTTCTTCTGCAGAATCAGTCATGCAATGAAAACAGCAGGAAATGTATGATGTATACTGCACATGCTTCTTTGCGTTTGTAATGTGATAACAGTGTTGAATCAAGTGACGACAGACAGTGTGTTTTTGTAACATGCAGGTGTGTTTCTGTGTGTACACACAACACGCAGGTGATGATTTTCATCCTGTGCGTGAGTGAAGGTGAACAGCAAGTCTACATTGTGAATGTGTGCTGTAGTAGCAGCCTGCTACTAGCAGGAGGAAATTTTCATTGAGCCTCTGTTACGTGACCATGTTTGGTAAAGCTCTTCAGGCACGGTCTCTGACCAAGCCCCTTGACCGATTGGTGTGCACGCACACACACACAAGATGGTTTCAATCACAGGCCTGTTGTGGCTCAGACCCCCACCCCCTCCAAATCTTATACTTTTCACGCTCCTTCATCCCTTTCATCCCTAATTCAGTCAATCCTCTCGTTTTAACCTTTCATCTAATTTTTGATGTCTCAGGCTGTACTTCACCTCTCCTTTTTTGTTGAACATCGCCATCATTTACACAAAATTTAAAAAAGAAAAAAGTCGAGCAGTAGTGCCAACTTCCAGTAGCTGGTGTTGGCTTGCCTGGTTATAACAGCCCACAGCTGATGAATGACCGGACCAGTTGGTGTACACTGCTGTCTTGATACAGCAGGTCGTTCCCATGCTGACGTCACTGTTCAGACACCAAGGAAACTGATGAATTAGTTTCCTTTTAACTTTTGCACTAAGGTTGGTGTAAAATAAGTCAAAATGAAAGAGTCTGGCAACTAGATTCTCTTGTCTTCAACTTTATTGAAGAGCAACACTTTCAAGTAAGTCTCAGCTTTCAGCACTACAGTTACATGATCATTAGTAGTGGTCATTGTAGAGGACAACAATCCAAGTCACAAGATAATGCTAAGACAAGGACCCTAAGGCCTGTGTGTAGTGTAGGCTGTTTCACATTAAAATCTCCAGAAAACAAAGACAGATCATAAACAAGAAATTGCATTGCATTAAAAGACAAAATAACGAGAGACAAAAAAAAAGGGGAAGGACCATAAGCCACACTGGCAAGTCATTCAAAAGAAGAAAGTTGACAAGTTATTTGATTATCAGTTTGTCTGCACATTTTCCAGTCATTCTTTACCACTGTACAAATGTTGTCATCCTTGTGGCGCTGAAATTGAGTCCAGCCTATTTCATTGTACACCTAGGATCAAGTATTTCAGAACAAAAATGGGCCAAAATAACTGTTGCCCAAAGTACCACGTGTAACCTTGAGAAGACCAGCAGAATACACCGTTGAAGTACCAGATTCTGATGCTGCTTTGTTATACTGTACCTCAGGCAGAAGACATCCTGTCATCCAAATGTAATGCAAAATATGACCTAAACAGAAGTTTAATTTGTATTGTGCATCTGGTTTCAATAATTGATCACAAATATATATATAGAGTTGTATATACCTTTGACAGATTTTTCTTTTTTAAAATATATTCATTATATAATATAATGAATAATTGTTTCCTCCCCAAAGAAACAAAGGCAATGTGGTTGTTCCAACCTGAAACAATTCAGCCTTATCAAATCATTAATTCATCATGTCGGTTTTCCAACAGCCCCAGGGAGTGAGATACAGCACACAAATCAGGTCTTGAAATATATTCTGTAGAAAACCCGGACAAATACAAAAACTCTATCCGTCCAGTTCATTGACAACCAGAAAACATATTGTAATTCACATGTATGTAGATTTTACTTTGTGCACTCAGTCTAAACAAAACCTACACCACAGGAAGCTGCTACAAGAAGAAGTGTATCAGCGTTTCTGCTCAGGAAATCTCCCACACTGTAGTCTACTTATTATAGTGTGACAGAACGATATTATAGTTTTATTCATATTAACTATTCACAGCATTGAGTTTAGGAGGCCGGTGATGTTAGCCTTCCCATCAACTACCTGTATATCTTAAAGAGCTTTTGTCAAAAATATAGTTTGATTTCCATTCTCATCACCTTGGACACTGTGAGCTCATCTTAATGCCACTAAATAACCCATCACAACATTCAGAGAGACGTACCCCTGTTTTCAGCAGAGCACAATCAAATCAGATCAAATCACAAAACAGGCTCCCCGAGAGGCATCAGCTTTGGATTATAATACTTGGCCGGATTAATCATTGTGCAGGCAGATTATAAAAATATATACAGAGTATACATATGGAATACAGAGGAGATAATGACTGGATATTACATTAGAAAGCTCATGCTAATCCAAATCTGGCTGCATCACATCCACCATTTGTGTAAAGGCACAAGATACTGTAGCCCCTCCTCTGTGGTGACAGACAGAAATACAGGAGATCGCTGAGTTATTGCTCCACAGGGAGTGTGCTTATAGTTCCACAGTGAAAACACCACCAGACAGCCTAAGACTACTATAACTATCTATCCAACTTGAGATACAAAGACTTAAAGGGAAACTCCACCGATTTTACACATCTGCTGCATACGTGCAAAAAGTTGAATAAAGTCTTCTCTGGCTCAAGAGGGAGCTGTGCGAAATCTGATAAGCTCCCAACAGCATCAGTTGGTGCTGAAGACTACAAGTTTGAAAATGAACAAAATCTGGGGGTGTGGAGTTAGAAAGAAGTGAGCTTACCAGACCTCTGGAGCTCCTCATCTCTGCTTGAGGCTCGCAGCTACATCAGCTTATTCTAGCATAACACACTGGAATCTCCGGCCAAATTGTCGGCGCTTGCGTTGCATTGTATTGTGGGTAATGTAGGCCCCAGGTTTTGAATGGGAAAAACAATGCGTGGAATAAAAAAGGCAATAACTGTGTTTCCAGCCACCTGTTTTTATGCATATTTTCAATTTGTGCATGATAAAAACCTGACCTGAACACTTCTGCAACGGTTTGATGACACCCAACTGGAGGATTAGTTTAACCAGCTGTTTGAGTGCACCGTCTCCTAATATTCACATAACAGTAGTATGGGGATATGTTGGAAACAAACAATGTCTTTCAGATTTCTATGACATTTGGTTAAAATTTGCACTACATTTGGATGGAAACCGGGCTAAAATTTCTGGTTCTGCTGCATCAATTTTGATCCTTAACAAAAAAAACAAACAAAAAAAAAAAACCTGTCCATTTTCAGTTTGACAATGTTAAAGGAGTGTACTTTTAATGCCAAATCGGTGGAGTACTCTTAAGTGATAAGGAAACAGGAGTAAACATGCAAGCTTGTCCTTTGTAAATTTCTACTTGTGTGACAAAAGCCAAATCTGAAACATCCTCTTGGATCTCTGTCTGTCATGATACCAGCTAGGTAGTTATTAGCGTCTGCTGACAGCAGACTGTACAACGAGAAGAATTCATGAATTTGTAAAACCAAGAAAATGCAGAGTGGCATACAGTGATTGTGATTACTGAGTTTGCCATACAGTAGATATTGTAAAGACATGCAGCGAGAGGAGAAAGGAATCAAAAACACATGCATTCTGTTTGCTCTGAGATCAAAACATTAACTCCAAACAAACTCCTTTTTAAGCATTTGATTAATGCAATTAATATTTAGATGTTACTCATCTATCTTTACTATTCACTAAGGCATCACAGAAATATGTCAATTTTACCATGCTCTGTAGTGATGATACAGTTTATATAGAAACAAAAACACATGCAGATTGCCACATTGCTATTGACAGCCTATTGTTGTCACAGACTGATACATCCAAATTAATTAGATATGTCACTTCGCTAGCATTCCTGTTGCTGACATTCTGCAAAAGGAAGAGCACCATGTCGGTGTTTTAGAAGGGCACCATAATAGTATATATAGTTTACAAGCTGTGCTGAGCGCAAAACGCTCCCTTCCCCAATTAGGTTCTCAGAGCCAATGAGAACAAAGGAGATAAATGGAAGTATAAAAAGCCTCTGGAGGCCTTTTTCTAGAAAGATACACTGCCTGAACACAGTTTGGTGAGAAAAGTGATGCCGCTCTGTTTCACTGCATTGGCTGGGATGAGCTCTGACAAGAGAGAGAGAGAGTGAGAGAGAGAGAAAGAAGTCGTCCCTCTGAATCAGGTATCACAACAGGTATGTTTTAAAGGCTAAAAACGCTTTACAATGGAAAAGAAGGTGTAAAACTCATGTCAAAGAGACTGGCGAAAGCTTTGTAAGGCAGGGGAGGGGGAGAGGTAGAACAAAACCAAACGTGCAAGCTGGATAGTGGAGTCCTATCCAGTGAGGCAGAGGGTTGCAATGGATGTCATTTGAATGAGACACCTTACTCTGACTGCTAAGGACTTCAAAGGGTGTAAAACAAGTTAAATTAAGAGAGAAAGTACAGTACAGTAATGAACTCAATGAATACTGAAAAGGCAAAATCGTCCTGTGAGAAGAAAAGATGTTGGAGGGTGTCGTCCTTCTCTGTTCTGCATGCATATTCTTAGTTTTTAATATATAATCCAAATTGTAGGGACGTTGAAGGGCCATGGCTGGTGATATAGGCAGGTGCCACTTGTTACAAGGAGGCCACAGCAGGTGATACTGTAGAAGAGGCATTGTGGTGTTTTTCTGTCTCTTTTTGTGAGGTCTGATGAGTTTAAGACAAGAGCCCTATAGGTTCACAAACACTGTATGGATCTGATGTGAGAGTTCTTCACTCTGTGGGCCACGTAACCTCAAGTGTGGACGGAGTATGAACGACAGAAGAAGCTTCCAGTTGTTCAGGAGCAATAGTGAGCGAGAGATGGTTGTCTTCTGAAGGGGCTAAGCTCTGTTAGACTTTGTGATCTTATTCCTCCACAATTATTGCTATCCTGTCTTTCACAGGCACTTCAGAGGATAGGGCTTTGGCTGAAGTTGAGCATGAGAGGAGACTGAAGGGACATGAGAGAGGAATGGTGGGCGGGACGAACGAGGCGAGTGACTGACGGAGTTAAGTGTGCTTGTGAGCTCTACCTTTTCGTCACCCAGCAGGGTACTAATCTGTCAGTGAAAAACACAGAGGCTGCATCGACTGGTGCTTGAGTTTGTCAAAGAACAGTGTCCTTGTCCTGGGTCAGGGTCACAACCTGAGGACTCTTAGCAAGGTCCACTAGTCGCCAAGGGAAACAACGGCTGAGATTATAGATTTTGGGGAGGGAGGGACGCTCTATGGCAATAGAGAGGCTGTGAGGTTCCTGGATGTCCAGCCTCCCTCCCTGCTTAGGTCTGTGCCTGTTTAAGCTTTGCTCTACATCTCTTTAGTCTGTGTGGTTGTTGACGTGTTTCTTGTCTGAAGAAGACGATGCCTCTGCTTCTTCCTTGACCTTTCGTGCCCCTCTTCCGGTCATGACCTTGTAGCAGCCGCGGGCGATCTTATACATCCAGATAGTATTCAAGATATCCAGAGCGATGCAGGAGGTGATCCAGGCCACCTGGGCGCCCAAGCCCAGCCGCTCATATTCTGGAGTGCCGAAGGTGGCGAATACACTGACCCAGTAAGATGGCATGACGGCAATGCGCACCAGGAAGAACACCACTGCCATGGCAATGCCGTTTAACACCACCATCTGGTGTGAGCGGGGGTACTTTAATGCCTCGAAGAACCACCTGGAGGGTGATTAAGAAATGGAAGATATGTCAGTCACATGGTTAAACAAAGGGTGATATGATGTGGATTATACACTAGTAGGGCTGACTCACCTTTGGTTCACAAACGGTGTGGACAACTCTGAAATGAGACGAAAGTTGGCAAAGTAGGGAAGCACGCCACGTGTCTGCAAAGACCAAACACAGAGACAAGCAAAATGACACAAACATATTAGGATATATGATTAATCCAGTGTCTTCAATTGCTGTTTAGGTTAATACACTCGAGGTCTTGAGGAGTGATAGACTCACCAGCACATATCCATATGCATAGAGCGCCGCCAAGTGGTGACAGACAAAAAAGCTGTCTCCCATAGTGCTCCAGTTACATGCAAGCAGCACAAGGTCTAGAGGACAGGGTGACAGGTCAGAAAGCTGGCAAATGGATACGTCTGTTTGACTGGGAGGATGATTATGTAGACAAAGAGCAGCGAATGCCCCAGTGGTGAACCCATGAACAAAAACAGTTAAAAATATAGACTTGTAGAAGACAATGTGGATCACATTTAAGACTGACATGTTATAGGAAATCTAAACTGTGGTTATAATTATTCCATTTTTAAAAACAGTCTGAATCAAGTATTCAGGGGAAGACAAAACACTCCATGAAAGGCACTTTATATGAACATATGAAACATTGCTCCCAATTGTTTTTTTGATCAATGCTTCCTTATATTCACATATTAATGTGCAGATACTGTAATCAAGTTACTTCTGATTGAAGTCCCTTTCCTTTGTATATTTACACCAACCTACAATATACTGACTGACAGCCCTCATGGACTGTGTACTAAAAGAAATGATTGAAAGCAGAACAAACAGAAGTAGCTCACCATAAAGGAGGTAACCACAGGTTATGGCTACATTTAGCTTGACGAGACCAGGCTCACCCCTGTGGAACAACAAAGGACACATTTGTATACTTTCAACACAGCTGTAAACCTACAACCCTTATGATAAACAAGGCAGGAGGGGAAAGCTTCTTACTACTGCAGGAAAATCTTAAGCACTCATTGTTGCAATCGATAATCTACTTCTGTAGAGGACATGATGCAATTTTGCAAAAGAATTAATGCAACACGACTAACACTAACCATGAATCATGTAGAAAGGTCATTCAAGGTTGACTGTTTAATGTTGATGAGCCTGCTGTGATACCCTTGTACATGGTTAGATTAAAAAGAACAGTATGGTGACAAGGCTGTAAAAAGAGAGCTTGTTTGTGTCTATAACATGATAAATAGCTCTTTGAACAACATATTACAATATCTATGTTACTGGCAGTCTTTTGTGTTTCTGACTAAACAGTCGTGTAATCAGTAGTGATGTGTGATGGTGACCGTTAGGTGTCCTTGCAAATAACAGCTGTTCAAAATAACAATGAAAGTGTCTCTGCTTCAGTTGACATCTGATCCTAGGATCAGTCACAAGCTGACTGCTTGCGTAATACAACCCCACAACACATACACTGTATAAACATACGCACTCAAAAGTGCACACACACACACACACACACACACACACACACACACAGTATAGCGGCTCACCTTACCCACTGGGTGACCCTGGGCTCACCACTGTCACAGACTATTCACCACATGAGTTATATGAAAAATATGCATACTGCATTTCTTTGCATCTTCATCAAGCAACTTTGCACATAACTCAACAATCATGAATTTCTTATTGGCTTGGCCACGATGTTCTATTTTTATTTGTGTTCATGTCTGTTTCACAAGACAGCGCTCCGCCTGTTAACTGATCAGTTGTATCACTTTACCGCTGCGCTTAGAGTGAAATGCAGCAAGCAAATGTAAGCTTGGATAACACCCAGCCTAACTGATAGTGTGAGTCTGCAGGCTGCCGTCACAGAGTCCAAAAGCTTCTTGATAATCACATCAGTGTGATCCAGCCTCAGTTAATTAAATGTACAGTGAATCTAAGCTCCTCTGTCAATGTATGGTTAACTGACTGGAATTTGGCCTAGAAAGAGATATGAAGCCTTTCACACAGGAAGGGCTACAATAGCCCACAATGGGCCTCATGTAATAACCACTCATGAATAGATTAGCTCTGAAGTGGCACCAGTAATTTAAGATAACTTGTTGCATTCACTTATTTTCTTGTACTTTTCTTCTAGGTACAGAAAAAAAATTCGAAAGTGGTCCAGGCTGTTGTATGAGTGTGCTTTTCTCCACAGGGGGACAAATATAACAGCATAGAGCCTGCAAGATTTATAATGAGTTAAACACAATGAATTAAGACTTTAAGTATGTTATAAAAACGGTCAAAATCCTAATGTAAACGTTGCACATCATGTTTTTGTTTATTCTTCAGCGGGAACTAGGGGTGAGATTTTAAACTCAGTTTTAATATCAGCCAACAGTAGTATGATAAC